>NC_135862.1:24710527-24915527 GCF_031162955.1 Sander vitreus
TTGTTATCCAATAGGATTTACTCCTGAATGAGTAGTTAGGAGATTCTTATTTAAAGCAGAAATTATCCATCATTAGATTAGCTGTGTCAGACAGAATACCATGTGATGAAGCTGTGGAAATGTCTCTGTTGCCTCTTTTCTAAAGCACTGCTGGGCATCTTAATTTACTGGGCTGTGAACTGCAAGTAGAGCGCTAAGTAACAACAAGGGAAGTCATGAGGGGAACTCCACAGGGGGACACATTCAACTGTATAGGCAAAAACTAACTGTTTACCACTGTACATCATGGTTTATGTGGATTTCTCTCTGTAGCTGCTTCATTTTTCATTATGCCTATGAACTGGAATTTGTAAACACGTGTCTTTGTGTGTTGCCATGCACTCATTTCTGAGTGTCTATTGTTCAGTTTTGTGAGTGGGTTGATGTGCATGTGTGTGTGTGTGTGTGTGTGTGTGTGTGTGTGTGTGTGTGTGTGTGTGTGTGTGCATGTGCAAATGGGAGTGTAAAAACAGTGTCCTCCCTACTAACTCTGCCCCCAGCGCGAGCCCCTTTATCCTACCCTTGTTGTCATGCACAGGCGCTCTCCCTTTGGCACAAAGTAGGCTGGCAACACAAGAGCCATGTGTTTTAGCTACACGCTTTGAAGGGCTCAAAAAAACTTTTCAGAACTGTTTCTGAGAAACGTTGTGTAAAGACAGAGAGAGAGAGAGAGAGCAAGAAAAAAAGAGGAGGAGAGTGCAGTGTTAGGGAAAGAGATGGGGAGCAGAAAGAGCTGCAGACAAAAACAAGCTGTCTTCCATGTGGTGATTTGATCTCAGTTGTTGAAGGAATACTTTTGTTGAACAATATTTCTGCAAGAGACTCGACAACAGGTGAGTGCGGAGGGAGCAATGTGTGAAAAAGAAGCTGTAAAAATGAGGAAGGTTGGAATAAGTGGCGTCCTCTTTGCCCAGGCGGACAGAAAGGAGGGGGGTGTTTTGGGGATAGTGCACAATTAGTGGCCTAATGGCCTAATTTTCTTTTAGTCTAATGTTCTTTTCATTGATTTCCCATGTTGGAGTACTCTGATTCCCATCTTCATTTAAAAGAAATGGCTTTTTTTCTCCTGCTGATGGAAACAGCTGTGACAAAACATAGGTCAAAAGACATAGGCCCTGAACTCATGCAGCTTTCACAATTCTTTTTCCTCTTTCCCAGAGGCTGTAATCCTCACTCGGTGTCCCATCCCATATTTGAAGTTAGCCACAAGCTCTTCTAATGATGCAGTGCGACGAGCTCTCAGCCAGAGAGGAGTTCACCTACAGCCACATGCCCATTCTGGAGAGGGGCGATGGGACGCTGGGACGACGGAGCAACAGTGGAACAGAGAGAAGGCCAGACAGGGGGGAGCGGTATAGGCCCGAGCGGGACAGCTACACAGTGGACGTGAGGGCCAGTGACCTGCAGCTGGCCCAGCCGGAGCCTCTAAAGCACCCCTGCTTCAGCTACAGGGCCTGGCTCTACAGTGTCCTCATAGGGGTGAGAGGAAAGATGGTCAGGGAGAGGTACAAAGGAGGCACATCACAGGGTGTATCTATGTAGTCCATAACACACACATTTTATAGGTTGGGGTGATCTTTCTAATGAGAGAGTATCTCAATCTAGAAATTTAGAGTGGGATGGCATCAGTAAGTCTTGTTTTGTGCTTCCACATTTAGGTAAGGAGAAACAATGTCTCCAGAATGTGCAAACAGCAAACTTATCTAATGCATTGTGTGACCATTTACTCTGAGGAATAAATAAAACCCAAACTTTACAAAAGTTGATATGGATAGATGGATAGATATGATAGATATAGATATGGGTAGTAGTTCAAATGTCAAAATGTCAGTTTGTCTGTGGTCATGTGTATTGTGCTATATCTGGTTAACTGGGCACTTCAGATTTAATGTATGTATTGTGAAATATGTGTAATCACATTTATGAGTGTCTCTATTTGCATATGCATGCATGCCTGTGTGTGCATGTGTGTGTCCTCAGGGCAGTCTGCTCATCACATCTGGTTTTTCTCTGTACCTGGGCAATGTGTTTCCTTTTGCAATGGACTACTTACGCTGTGCTGCAGGCTCTGTAAGTGACCGTCATGCACGTGTAATCGCAGTCACAGTCACAGACATATAAGCTAAAGTTTATACATGTTTAGATCCGACTGTCGTGTCAAACTGCCAGCCACAAATCATTTTCAGAAGGCCCCGCTAAATAGAAAAATTCAGCAGTTTATTTGTTGCTGTTGTACACAGGGCCTCCCTGCAGCGATCGCCAGTTTTGCCATTGCTAAGAACCGACATGTTGCAGTGAGTAAAGAATGAACACACTAAAGGCAAAATAGATAATTATGTTTTAATAGATTTTAATTTTTAATTTAATTGAATTTCCTCTAGGCAATCAAGGCTTGGTGCTTATGAAGGTCTCATGTTTTTTTTTTCAAGGTGTCAGACTTCCAGGTGGTCTACGTGTCAACCTTTGCTGTGACGACCACCTGCCTGGTTTGGTTTGGATGCAAACTGGTCCTTAACCCTTCTGCTGTCAATGTAAATACATCATAGTAATATATTGGAAACTACCAATCCTTTAGTTGCACATAAGCATATACAATCATTCTTAAAGTTAAAAAAAAATCTTCAATCTTCCGTCTGCTATTGTGTCTCTGATCTCCCTCCCGCTCTGTCTGTTCTCAGATCAACTTCAACCTCATTCTGATGATTTTGCTGGAGGTGTTAATGGCCAGTACTGTCATCCTGTCAGCCCGCTCTGCAGAAGACTGCTGCTGCCACAGGAAGGTGAGTGTGTGTGTGTGTGTGAGTGTGTGTGTGTGTGTGTGTGTGTGTGTGTGTGTGTGTGTGTGTGTGTGTGTGTGTGTCTGAGCGTGTGTGTGAGCGTGTGTGTGTGTGTGAGCGTCTGTGAGCGTGTGTGTGTGTATGAGCGATTGATAACTTGTATTTCCCAGCTGATGTGTCTCCCCTTTTACTCTCCCTATAGCTTTCACTCTTCCATCCTAACTCCTCTCAACCTTCATCCAACTTTTAGCCGGTGACATATGACAGATCTGTGGTTCTAAAGCCTGCAGTGTTCCCCACTCGACTCCTTAAAGCGTATTCTGTGAGTAGTTTTCAGTTTTGTTGCATACAATATTTCATTCTGGTCAAAACTTATGAATCACTAAGGAATGTCTCTAACAGGTAATTGAAGTCATTGTGGGGATTTCTGCTGTATTCGGAGGAATTATTGCACTCAACATGGATGCTTTACTACCTGGCCCCTACTTGTCCGTCACATTTTTCTGGATTCTTGTGGCTGTAAGTTTTTCCTATGAAACCTTACTTTTCATTATGAAAGGGATTCCAGCTCAGAATGATAACTAAGATGACGTCCGTCCCTGGCATTACCACGTAACTTTGTGTATCGTCTTTATTCCTTTGCAGTGTTTCCCGAGTGCTATTGCCAGTCATGTTGTTTCAGAATACCCCAACAAATGTCTGGTGAGTACTCTAGTTGTTTGAGCCCCAGTCTTGAGAATGTTGACACTAAAAAAAAAGACTTAATAAACTTGAAGGGTGGATGTGATCAGTTAAAGTAATATATTTGGAGCTGTCAGTCTTTGTTAGAATTAAAATACTGATCCATTTGGTGACTGTGATCTCAGTAGGAGATAGTATGGTATATTGATATATTGATGCATGGTGATGCAGGAGAATGCTCTGTTTTGGTACTGTTGAATCTTAGTGTAACATTTGACACACACCACAGTATCCCAATCAACCGACTTGGGCAGTGGGTGGGTATCTCTGGGTCAGTCCTGGAGTGGTTGTCCCCTACCTCTCTGATAGGCATTTTTCAGTAGCTGTTGGTAACTATTTGTTTTAACCTGAAACTCTGGATTGTGGTGTGCCTCAAGGTTCTGTCCTGGGTCCTCTCCTGTTTGCCTCGCATATACTTCCCATGCACTTACAAGGTATCTCCTATTATTGCTATGATGATACATTCTACATCTCATGGCGTGGGCTATGGCAATCCTAGTGTTAAGTCTCAAAATGGAGCAAAATTGCCAGTTGTAATAACTGCATAAACTCTATAAGAAATTGGTTGGAAGATAACTTCCTGCAACTTAGAGCTGACAACATGGAAGTTCTTATTTCTACTCCAGTCTTGTCCCTAAGGGAATAGATAGTAGGTTATTTTTCCTCTTTTGTTAAATCGTCCCTACAAAATTTAAGTGTCACTATGCAATCAACATAGACCAACATTTTATGTGTTTGATTCAGTCCTGTTTTTTCCAGCTGAGAAATATTTGCAGAATTTTGGACCCCCTTTTGACTTAAATGGGGCATATCATAAAAACGTGTTCAGTTCTTGTGCACATACATTTGGGTTTCTGGACTGCCTACCAAACCACAAACTGTGAAATTACACAACCTAGTCAGTTGTTTGTTGTTAGTTAGAAAACAAGGGATTAAACAAACCATTCAGATTTGGCTTCTCTACCGTCACATGCAGGCTCATTAGAATATACCGTTCCCCATCTGAGTATCTTCATCCACGGCTTGAGAACTACCTTTGCAAATGTGCACCATATTTTACTCGGAAGCCATCAGAGCAGACTGGGCTTTTCAGGAGGCGGGGTTAAAAATAGAGGCGCTGATTATGGTGACTACAATTAAATTCAGACAGACAGTATGATAAAAATGTGTTTTTTGAACACTGAAGCATGTAAACATGTTCTAGTAGAAATCCAAAATACAAGTACGAACCTGAAACTTAGTATGATGTCTCCTATAACATCTGCAGACACTTTGAAAAAGCAGCAGAAGACTTAAACTTGTCTTTGTTTCATTTTTAAAATGAATTTCAATTTTTATTTACTTTAATTTTATGGGGATTTTATTTTTCTAAAGTCTGTATTTATGTTTTTTTTGTAGCACTTTGTGACGTTCTCTTCTTGAAAGGTACTTAATAAATAAAGTGACTTACATACTGTATCTTATGGAAGTTAATTAGGATGAGTGTCTGCTGAGGAAGGATTATCTTTAACATTAATTACTACATTTCTAAGTTTTACAAGTTTCGTCTATTTCCTTTTTTCTTCTGGGTCTACAAACATTTTTCTCTGTTCCTTTTTTCTCTCTTCCTGGTGTCTCTTAGGTGGAGGTGCTGATTGCCATCAGCAGCGTGACGTCTCCCTTGCTCTTTTCAGCCTCTGGCTTCCTTTCTTGCAGTGTGATCAGCTTTATTGAAATTTTCCTACATGATGTGCCTACAGCCAAGGTCAGTTTAATAAAGTGAAAATTCACCAGTGTGCAAAAACAAATGGGACCTTAGGTGCTATATTACCTATATAGCCTTGAGCTCCTTTTGCATGAGAAATCTACAGAAACAGATTTTAGAGAAACTTTGAGATAATTAGTAATTAGTAATTAGTAAGTAATTGTTGTAATTTATTTAATGTTTGTGTTTGTGTGTGTGTGTGTGTGTGTGTGTGTGTGTGTGTGTGTGTGTGTGTGTGTGTGTGTGTGTGTGTGTGTGTGTGGTCCAGCAATCCTACGACATCCTGCTGCTGATTCTGATGGTGCTGCTGCTGGTGCAGGCAATTCTAACTTCAGCCACTGTGGTGCACTGTGCCTCCTACAAGAGCCAGCTCCGCATGGGGGCTCCAGAGTGTGACCACAGCATGCACACCCAGACTCATTACTGTGAGGTAAGGTGGATAAAAGCAGGAGTTGTGGACACAAATGGACAAATCTATCAAAGTCTGTCTTTTTGTCTCCTTGTCTGTCTCTCCCATTCCAACAAGAGCCGTTTGTGAATGTGGAAAATTATACATGTAATTCTCTTCCAGGTGTTCTCACCAGCTATAGCTCATGTAAATAGCATTTAAATACGATGACATGAAAATATACAAGCAAGAAACCTATATAAAAAATAAAAACATTGTGCTACTCATCCTTCACACATCATTTATCTCAATGTTTTTGTCACCTTTCCCCTTCCACATTTCATCTCTCACTCTCCTTCCTGTTTTGCTCCCTCAGCAGCAAGCAGCCAATGGAACGCTGCAGGATTTTGACAAAGACAGAGCCTGGAAAGCAGTTGTGGTCCAAATGGCCCAATGAACTGTCCTAGAGTTCACAGAGAAGTTTGACGAGAAAAGGGAAAAGGAGGAACAAACAATGGGTTGGCTACACAATGCTGAAAGAAAAAAGAAGTAAAGATGTATTCTGAGATGGAAAGAGAGATTTAGGAGAAAAGGATGAAGGAAATAAAGACTGAAAGATATAGAAAGAAATCACAGAGAGAGAATTTTTTTTAAATAATGCACGGTAGAGAATACGATTTTTAAGATATTTGGATAATGCTTTAAGCATTTTGCTTTGATGTCTGATGTCTGATGACTGTTCCCTGCTTAGTGAGCATTATTTAACCTGGCCACCATTCGGTGTAGTTTGATAAGCACACATATTTTATATTGACACCAGGTACAATGAGCAATCAACTAAGTCCGTGTTGAGTAGTATAAAAATGTTTTGAGCACTTGGGCATAAACACAAAGTTTTATCATGTCTATAAACAATTAACATTGTTCTATACAGTACATGCATACAACTCAGGGGTGCCGTATGGGGGGGAAAGTTAGGACAATGGGGCCATGACTGACAGGGGCCCCAAAAAATAGGTAAAAACTAATATAACATTATTAAACCATCATCATTCAGTATATATATTTCAAATATAACAATACAATTAATGATCACTTTGTTTTTACTTGTTTTTGGCAGTATAAGATAAATATCCCCATTGACCAAAAAGTAAACATCCATATTGACCGACCACCCCCCTGTATCTGCATGAAATGGTTTGGTCCTGCCTTAGAGCACTCAGTGACAGTGTTTAGTTTCAGTCTGTGCCAGAAGTACAGTGACCACAATGTTGCCAAGTAACGTTAAATCAAAATCTGGTTTTCAAAAAAGTAAAGAGAGAAAAGAGAGAGAGGAAAGACAAAGGAAAGGGTGTCAAACTGTAACCCAGTTTTTCACCAAGAAAGGGGGGTAGCCTATAGTCTGTGAGTGGTATTAACCTGTTGGCTATTAAGTGAAATCCAAGGTCCATAGTGAAATAAGCTAGCTAGCTACAGACTAGTGTTAGCCTACATTTAATCACCATTTAATCAGTGCAGGGAAACGTTTAGCAAGATATTCATATTAAATCATTGTCCCTGCCCCTTTTAGCAGACTTAACAACAAATGAGTCAGCAGCAGCCCAGTCTCCCCATAACTGTGCCCCTCCCTGTCCCAGTGAAGAAGGTGAGCAACATTGTGTTCAATGACATGCCAGTTAGCATCATTGCAGGGAGTCTGTGGGGATTTCTCTGTCTCTCTTGCTCTTTTTACCATTACAAAAAAGAAAGTGAAATATTTATAAATGACAGAAATTCAAACACATTAATAACAATTATTTTCTCACATAATGATCATTATGAAATAAAATTAAAAAAAACAACAACCTACTGTCTGTATTGGATGCTGGACAGTTGGAAACAGTGAGTAGCTTACCTGAGCCTGCATGTAAGATACAGACAATATTAACTGTATTGAACTACAAGAAGCAAGACAGTTGCAAGCCTTTAATTAGAGTTATGTAAAGCTTTTGATGGGACAATTAGGTCTTAGAGATGTGATGTGAACAGCTGCGCAGAGGGGGCCCAATTAGATTTTTTGTCATGGGGCCCAAAATTCGTTCTGGATTTAATGGATGATGCAGTGTTGTCAAGGTTGTACTGTAGGATGAAAACAATGCCAGTATGTATACAAATCAATGAATATAACATGTTAAATAAATCAATGGCAGACTTTATTCTCTGTAGATTTTTTTTCCCAAATAGTGAAGACTGACTTATTTTAGCACTCTCTTGACTGAAAGTTATATTTTGTTCAGTAGTTGGCCTCTTTGTGTCTTCTTGTGTACTCTGGAATGTCTTCCTCCTCCTCCTCTTTGTGTCTTCTTGTGTACAGTGGTGTGGTAGTGGTTGCAACAGCGTATTACAAGACAATTGATCCACCTGGATATTGCAGATTAACCAATGTTAATAATTGTAACTGAAATTCTACTTTATTCAGGAAAATACGTTTGTCATCAACTGCAAGTGTATAATGTTTTATGGTTGTTTAATGTTGCTCAGTTGATCAAGCTGCATATTTATAGTATAAATGGCAATTAACTGAATCCCAATAAAATAACTTTCCAAGAAATATTGTTAGGTTATTATCCTATTTTTAAATGTCAGACTGTGATGTGTAGGTGATTTATATTTGCATCCACATTTACTTAAAAAAAAAACGTCTCCATCCCTGCCGTCTTGTTTGGAAATGGAAATGTAACTGTGACATCAATAAACCTGACCATGCACAAAAACTGAACATTGTAAACTTCGTAAATATACAATTTAAAGATTTATAGCAGGGCTGTTGGTTGTATTGAATTGCAATTGATTGTACAGTTATACCTATAATAAAGAGGACACTGATTGTATCGCTAAACACAATAGGCCTATAATGAAAGGACAGTCTGTTTTTGTTTTTTTTCTTCTTCGAAATGAACATCCTCAAGATCTCTGCAACGATGCTAAGAGAGAGAGAGAGAGAGAGAGAGAGAGAGAGAGAGTGAGTGAGAGAGAGAGAGAGAGACTATATTTGGAAGCAGACATAGTGAGGGGCGGCTTCTCAAACCGGCGAAAACCGGCTTGAGGAAAAACTGACTTGTGGCTCGGTCCGGCTGAAGAACATCGAGAGCGCGCCAACATCGCGCGCTCACATCGCCTTGTTGCCACAAGAATCCCAACAGCGAGCACGAGGTTGCCGGAGGAACAAACTGCTGTAGGCTACAACTGCCCCTGCTCTGCAGTGATGTACTGTTAAATTAAAACGGAAATCTGTGTCACTCGGCAAGAGCACTATTAATAGAGTGTTACAATAGACTATATAAAGCCTTCCATTTATTGCGCTTCCCTGAAAAACCTTTCTAGAAACTATATCTTGTAACAATCTTCACATAGATAGAGGCATATCTTAAAATGCAAGTACCCCATGCAATTAAATGATGGCTCCTCCATGGAAGGCTTTACTCTACTCTCTACTAACTCGTCATACTCTATGACTTTGAATGACGCAAATCTTAACCTTTCCTGGTTTTCAAGTGTCTTTGCCAGTCCCACACTCATAGATGATGGTCAGCATGGATACACCTATTAATAAGAGGGCCGGTGCCTAGTTAGGTTGTAGAGTGAATAACTAGCGGATTTGAATAGTGGTAGCCCGTTTGTAGTTACTCAACAACACTATATAGCCAAATCGAATTCCTTAGTCTCAAGAGTGATTTTAATATCCAAATATTATAGTAATGTTAATATCCAATTATATCACTGTAACACTAATATATACATATAGGAAAATGATTATAGAATGTGTGGGATATATCGATTTCTGCAGCGTAAATAAATGTGTCTTTCAGCATCTCCGCTCACACACACCACCTGTCCGTGTGAATGTGAATCTCGATCGCATTTATGGTGATGCGATGAACTAGAGAATCTTAATGTGTTATCTCATGCCTTGTTCCTGAGGAAGAGGCGGGGCAGGGACGGGAGAGAGGAACGGGTTGGAGGGAGGGGAGCTAGGGGGGAAAGGCGGAACAAACCGGATACATGTATAACTGCTCGCCCGCACTGCAGATTAACTCTTACCGTGCTGGAAGATGCAGCAAGACATGGTGAGTGGATTTTTTTATCATTTCCCCCAATGCATGCACATGGCTCGTTTGTTAGCACCACAGAGTGAGTGTTGCTTTTCTGGTGCTAGTCTTTCCAGTGTGGGCAGGTGAAGCAGGCATTGATCATCTTAAGAGACTCCGGCAGTAGGATCTCCTCTTCTCTCATGCACACTCAACACATACAGACACAGAGCAGCGCACACACTCTTATCACTTGATGTTTAGCAGCTCGTCCCTGGCTATTCGGGAGCTATCCGCCGCTCCGGTGCTGAAACGGCTCGTCATCTGCAGGCAGCTGCAATCCACTGCAATGTAATGCCTGGTGGAAGTGGGGTCCTCCTGGTTGTGATTCTCCCAGCGTGCTGGACTCACAGACTCCTAGCTCAACACGGGCTAACTAGGACATGATGATCCTCTGGTGAAATGTTCCTGCAGTATTCCCATAGGGACTTACTGATCAGTCAAAAGTGAGAAAACAGTGAGGATAGGCTACTTTATGGTGTGTTTTTTTTTCTGTTTCACAATTAGCATAAAGTTGTATCTTTCTAAAACTGTTATCATTGTTCTGCCATAGTTATCTGGTCAGATTTGTTTACTGGCTGCCTGAGATCAAGTTTCAGATCCATGCGCACTGAAAGTTCTTCCCTCTTCAGCCATCATCTAATTCATAATGCATGAATAGGGAGCAGGATGCTGTAGCCAAAGAATGTGGGATAGGCTGTTTTTACAGAAGCCATTTCGACATGTCATTGCAGGGCAAACACAGGCGTGATTAATAACATTAATTATAGCCCTGTTCCATTCAGGTGGGCCAGAGCTGTGGTATGAGCTAGCATGCTAGCTCACTGGAATTCACTAAATCGAATGGGATCATAATCTGGGACCATTTGGTCAATTTCACCTGTGTTTACCCTGCAATGACATGTCAAAAGGACTGCTGTAAAAAGGGCCTATTGTCTCTCTAAACACTGGTAGCATCGCCCAACTGAAGGGCATTATCTGTTTGACTGCAATTCCAATGGCTTACAGACATCAGTGCAGCCTCTAATCCAGCACTTAAAAAGGGATGCTGCAACTTTAAATTATGCAAAGTGTATATCCTCTCTTCCTTTAGGCCAGTTTTAAGATGTGGATAAAGTTATCTTTATTGTTACCAGGCAGTATGTAGACAGAGCAGTATCAAATCAGTACTGTATGTTATGGTTTCCCATAAGGGACATCTTGTTCTCTTTCTCAGGTATAACTCCAATCACTGCATGATGTCAGCATCAAATGATCAGTGTTTAGGACTTAGGGGGATCTATTGGCAAAAATGGAGAAAAAAAATCTCCACAATTATGTTTTCATTAGTGTATAATCACCTGGAATTAAGAATCATTGTGTTTTCATTAGCTCAGAATGAGGCCTTCATCAATTCTTCCATGGAGCCCGCCATGTTTGCCATTCTACAGTAGCCCAGAACGGACAAACCAAACACCGGCTCTAGAGAGGGCCTTTTGTGTTTTTACGTAACCTGAAAGCCACCATAGGTTTTACTACACGCTTGGAAAGGGAGGGCTGAGGGGAAGGGTATACAGTTGGTTCCAACAAAATCCTACACACTGGTCCTTTAACACATGCTGCTTTTAATCATTCTTATTTCATAGAAATCCTCTCCTTATGATCTTTCTCAACATGCGGGTGAGAGCACGTTTAGTGTGCCCTGTACTAATGAAACCGGATCTCAAGGTTCCACTCCTCGAGATATTAAGTACACTTTCAGTCCCTGGATTAGAGGGCTTGGCTTTTAAGAATTTCATAGATGAGCTGTGTTTTTGCATAACAAGAAGAAAGTGAGAGGAAGGGCAGAAGGACTACAGTAATGGTGAAAGAAAGTAAAAGGGGAAGGAGAGTGAGAGGTGAAGGATTGTTGATGGGAAAGGTTGATGTATTCACACTTTGATGTATCCACACTCCTCACCGAGGACAATCACGTAACCTTCAAGTGAAATGAGCATGCGGCAGGAGCAGATTCCACCCTGCACAAATACTGCACAAGCATAATGCATGCTCATGCATACATGCATACACACTCACACATGCACACACACACACACACACACACACACACACACACTCACATCCCCCTGACACGTGTGGGTTCACCTGACATTCCAGTGGGAACACACTGTTCCACGGAGATAATGACCACCAGGAGTACAGAGAGGGTCAGTGGATGAATTGTGGAAAAAGCAGTCAGTGTTACATTTTTTTTTTTTTTTTATCAATTTCCGGTTAGCATACCCCCCAGAGAATACATTTGCCTTTGAGTGTCCTTGCTTGATCAAAGGCAAACACCCCCTCAGATGTGACCACATTCCCACGCTCCACTGTTCACGGAGTGAGGATTAGTCGTCCTCAGCCACTTGACTGCACTATAGAGGACAATGGATTGGAACAGAGAGCTTTCCTGAGGAAGGTGTGAGACAATACAAATTTACACTATACGGCTCCTTTGAAAGATGGTCGCACTTTTTTAAATGCAAATAGTGAACCAGCCTAACTGGTTATCTTTTCTTTCAGGACAGGATTGGTCAGAGCTTCTCCTTACCGAAGCTCACGTAACAACTCTTCAGCCAGCAATCACTCATTCTGGGGTTCGCAAGGACACCTCCTGAACTCAGCTCATTCCTCAACCTGCCACACAGACAGTGTGGACTGAGGCCAGGCACTGTAGAAATGGAGCAAAACATAGGGATGCACACCCAAGAGGCTGAGCGAGGAGTGTGCTTCTGAACGTTATGCCTGTTCTTCTAAAAGAGAAGACCTGTGGGAAACTGTAGAAAACCCAAAGCTCCGAAGAACACAGACTTCCACAGTATGACCCGCTGCTTTCACACGTATGGTGACAGGGGCTGAACTTGGCCACACATTGCTGTATGTGTGTGTGTGTGCCGGTGTGCGAGTGTATGTGTGTATCACACAGTGTTGCGGAGGTTTTAACTTCAGCAGGGAGTGTCTGGCCTCCCCTCCAGTCCAGAGGGAGGTGGTAGTGTGTGCCCTTTGTGTTCCGGATGCAGAACATCCTCGATCAAAACCTAGACATGGCTACGGCTTTACTCGCCGGCGAGAAGCTGAAGGAGCTGATCCTGCCCGGCTCCTCTCAGGATGAGAGGGGCGGGTTACTGGCTGGTCTCATGGTGCAGCTCAAACTGGAGCTGCCCTTTGATCGTGTTGTCACTATAGGGACGGTCATCATCCCCATCCTGCTGGTCACCCTAGTCTTCACAAGGAACTTTGCAGGTAAGAGTTCTGCCACAAGAGGGCGTTAATTGCCACAGGAAACTGCCAAAGCGAGGGTGTCTAAGTTACAACAGCAGCTGTTACCCCAGTAAAGTTTAAGATAGCCATGTTGTGTTTTTGTGTCTTTTGTGTAAGTAGGAGATTAGGCAAGGAAGGAAAAGGAGCATTGACAAATGCATCGAAAGGAGCAGACAGAGACAGGGCTGGAAAGGGCTAGAAAGAGCAAGAAAAGCTAGATAGCGACTGGAGAAGGGAGGGGGAGAAGGGAGGTTAGAAGGCTGGGTGTGACAGGATAGATGTTAGTCCACTGCTGAGTCAGGCTCTCTGCATAGCAGCATCAACCATCTGGGACTGAGCGTTTAACTTTAGCAGCAGAAAGATGTGGGTGTTCAGACTTCAAGTACTTTAGTATTCCCTCACTGGAGGTTTACAAAGATATTCAGGGCTTTGCCAAATCCTTTTTGGATGACTCAGCATCCTGCCCTCTGTGACTGAAACAAAGTAATGTCATTGCACATATCCTATATATTCTCTATAGCCAGAAACATACTGTAACATAATATATGCTGACTTTTGAAAATTACTTTTAATACACATGATACAGTTTATTAAAACCATGTGTGATATCAGATGTCACTGCACTTAGTTCAAAAGATTGAAAGTAGACTTGCTGCAGCCCTGAACCAGATAGAACTGATAGTGAACAACTTTGACAGGAAGGAGCGCTCTCACTTTCTCTATCTGAGCCGATATAATAGAGGCAGATCATCATTTCAAAAAGCAGTGTGAGTGTTATCAGAGGCACTGTGGACTCTAAAAGATTCTCTAAGATACAGCGTTTATACAAATGAAGCAGGGTGCATGCAATATATTCCCTAGAAAAATGTGAATGTGTCATTGAATTGTGTGTACTACAATAACTAAGAGGGAATACCAAACCCTAAGTTTAACCGTATATTATCTCCAAGTTGTTAGTTAGTTGTTAGTTGAAGTTAAGAACTAAAGTTAAGTCTGTTTTAAACATCTGTGGCACTATGCAGAGCTACAGAATGGTCACATTTTGACTCACTGTACCCACTGTAGTTGTGTGCACATCCAGATATTTCAGGTATGTTTACCTTCTTTCACTTTTATATAAGGGGATTAGATACAATTGTTAAACTGGGGAATTTGTTGAAAAGCCGTCTGTTTGTCTGACCTTGCATGTTTTCACATTGCCATGTCTTGCCAATACAATTCAAGAGCAAAATGTTTTAACTGTTTGGAGTGAGGAGTAGAATTCTAAAAATAAGACCCTGAATGTAGCACTGTAGCATTCTTCTGTCAGCTAATATACTTAATTTATATAATGAGATATAATCATCCAACTTGTTAAAGTCACGTTTGGGCTGATTCTTTCTATCTGTACTTTCCTCAGAGGAGTCCATATACTGTTACACACCACACAACTTCACCAGAGATCAGGCACTGTATGCAAGAGGCTACTGCTGGACAGAGCTGCGGGACGCTGCACCTGGTCTGGAGTCTCACCTTTGGCCTTCACTATTTGAACACAAGTTCCTGCCCTATGCCCTGCTGGCCTTCGCTGGAATCATGTACATTCCTGCTTTGGGCTGGGAGTTCCTTGCCTCTACACGGCTCACTTCAGAGCTCAATTTCTTGCTTCAAGAGATTGATAACTGCTATCATCGAGCCGCTGAGGGCAGAGCCCCAAAGATCGAGAAGCAGATCCAATCCAAAGGACCTGGCATAACTGAGCGAGAGAGGAGGGAGATCATAGAGAACGCAGAGAAGGAGAAAAGCCCCGAGCAGAACCTGTTTGAGAAATATTTGGAGAGACGAGGCCAAAGTAACTTTCTGGCTAAGCTTTACCTGGGACGCCACCTGGCTATTGTCTGCCTCAGTTCCATCCCCATTTCCTACCTGAGCGCCTACTATGCCCGCCAGAGGCAGAATGAGTTCACCTGTGCGCTGGGTGAGCCACCAGACACTAGCAGCTATCAAGAGCTGAAGCTCAGGGTCAACTGTAAGCTGCCTGCTGTGCAGCTGCAGCGCATCATGGCAGCAGTAGATATCGCTCTGCTCTGCACCATGAACCTCATCATCCTGATTAATTTGCTGCACTTGTTTGTGGTGCGCAAGTCCAACTTTGTATTTGACAAACTACACAAAGTTGGTATTAAAACGCGGCGACGCTGGCAGAAGTCTCAGTTCTGTGACATCAACATCTTGGCTATGTTCTGCAACGAGAACAGGGACCACATCAAGTCGCTCAACCGGCTGGACTTCATCACCAATGAGAGTGACCTCATGTATGACAATGTGGTCAGGCAGCTGCTGGCTGCGCTTGCACAGTCCAATCATGACGCTACACCCACTGTGAGGGACTCTGGGATACAAACAATTGATGCCCACATGGACCCCTCTGATCTTGGAGTGGGCGAGATGGCTGGGGAGCCGCTGGTCATCAAACGGCCCCGCAAGAAGATGAAATGGATCCCAAGCTCAAATCCTCTTCCTCAGCCATTTAAGGTAAGGCAGCTGCCTGAGAACTATTGCCATGGCTCCATTTGTAATTCATCAACATTCATTCAGCATCAATGACTGCAGGAGGGAAAACAATCTAAACCTGGTGTCCTCTAGAAACAGAATAATATGTACTACAATAAGTTGTTCACTGGAGAACAGCAGTTCAAATAAACATGGACTGGCTGTGTGTCTGTTCAAAGTGTTTCCAACTCTGAGCATTATCAGCTCTCAATAAGGGCTCGGGAAGTGGTCCTCAGCTGAAGTTTAAAGATGCAGTAAGTAAGTAAGACTTATAAAACTAACTTTCTGTCATATTTGCTGAAACTGCCCCTATGTTCCAGTAGAACTACATGAAGCAGGTCGTTTAGAAAAAAATCCAGCTCCTCTAGCCTGTAGTGCAATTTGCAAAAATCCACCACTGATGCACCAATCAGGGCCAGGGGGGGGGTGTCTAACTGCGTGTCAATCACTGCTCATGCACACACATTCATTCTCCCTTATGGGGGGAGGGGCTTAGGAGACCGTTTTGGGCTTCAGCAGAAAGGGGGGGAGGGACTGAGAAGTTGTCGATGTTCAAATTCTTTGGCTAAGTCCTGGATCTTCACAATCCTACCTACAGCACCTTTAAGCTGTGATATAATGACCTGTTTTTGTGTTTTCTGTCTTTTGTAAAGGAACCTCTTACCCAGACACGTGTGGAAAATAACGCCAAGCCTGAAAAACCCAAACCAGTCAGACGAAAGGCACTGGCAGACAGCTTCACCGCACCACTTCTGGATACCAAGAGCACACAATATCCTGCAATAAAAAGTATGCAGTACTATGAACATGTGAACATTTTCATTTAAAGGAGCTGCACTCGATATTCAGCACATTAATATAGCAGTGAACAACTATTTGCTATGTAAAGACATAGTAAAAGAGTGGAGTAATGGCGTCCTGAGCAGAGAATGAAGTCACACTCCCTCTATGTGTGTGTTGTGCATGTGAGGGCCTTGTGTGTCGGTATCAGAGGCGTCTGTATTTGACAAGTTGGGGATTGATCTGTGAAAATCTGTGGAGGCAATCCCAGAATGCTTTTTATTTTGAATATCAAGTACAGCCCCTTTAAAGCTGTGCTAATTAATATTACTATATTTACAATTGAGCAAATGACGTGAAAATGTGTTATGTGAAAGGGATTGCTCGTAGAGACAAACCCACAGATAGTCATCAGCAGTATTGGCCGATAACTATACGTATAGTATTGTCTTTTTTTTCATCTTTCAGTTAATTGTTTTGGTTTTACAGCCCATCACTTTACTGTTTTGGTTCACAGTCACAGCGTTGTTTCCAGCGGGCAGTTGTTTAAACATACTAACTTGGATGTACTGCTTTTTTTACGTTATGTTCTTCCTTCTTTTAAGTCAGACTTTTGATTTTCAATCGTAGATTTGAGTGGGATGGAGAAAAAGCACACTCGCAACTTCTCTCTGGACGTCCACCCATACATGCTGACCATTCGTAAGCCCAAGGTGGAGGCCACAACCGCAGAGCCTCTTCCCTCAAAGCACAACATGGATACAGTGTACCTCGAAGGCACACACACTGTCGTTCATGTGTCTGGTGCCATTACAGGTAAGCCTGATATTTTGTTCAGACTCTTGCTCTTTCTGGTTCAGTGATCGATTTCACCATCTCATCTAGATGTACCTTGCATTAGCCTGCAACCACATCTGCATGAATATTGCTAATGCTACCTTCCATGATGTCCAATCAGCCTTAGCGTGCAAACAGTGCTGACCTTTGAAAAAGTATAGAAGATGGGATTGTTTTCATACTCTTACATTTCCATTTGAGACTTCTCTTTCGCTCTACCCTGTCTGGTATTTTGTTCTTGTCTCTTCAGAAACTAAGATTTGCTCTCCACAATCCACCAACACTGCCTTTTCTACGGTGACCCTGCCCACCACTACTTACGTGAATGGTGTGAGCCCTAACCCTCCCTCCAGTGAGGACGCACTCAGTCCCAAGTCCCTCCTCCTCCTCCTCCTCCTCCTCCTCCTCCTCCAAGGGAGCCTCCCACCCAGACGGAAAACCCTGAGTGTCAGCCACCACCCCTGACCAGAGCCCCTACACACCAGCTGCTGAGTATACATCACACTCTCTTTGAGGAAGAAGAGGATGAAGAACACCGCAGGGACAGACTGGCAGAGAGACCCGGGGAGCTCATCGCTGCTGGGGAATGTTAAAGGAAGAGAAGAAGAGGGACGCCGACTGAGATTCCTCTCCCTGACACTGCACTCACATGACCACCATGTCGATCACCTTCTATCAACAGCCACCTCTGCTCTTTAAATGAACTCACACACTTCTGTGATGGGTGGATTGGACAGTGAGGACATGACATGGAACTCTAGTAGTCGTAAAAAGCTAATTGACTCAACTTTTAGATGGGAAAATTAAGGATAAGACAAACGTTTGTGTATTTCATAATGTTGACAAGAGCATTGCTGTCGGAAATGATGTCACATTCATGTCTCAGGATGACTGTGTACAGCTAAACACCCTCCAATGAAACCAGCAGTGATTTAATTCAACAGGGTGCTACAGTGCAGGGTCATACAGCTATATGAAGAAGGCTTGAAAAGAAAAGATGAGCAGCAATGAAAGATCAGTGAGCTTTCCAAAAAAAAAAAAAAAAAAATGACCCACACCTTAGAGATGCATATCTGCAAAGAAGACTGCATTATAGCTTCAAGCAAAATGTATTTTAAACACGTATGATAACGCTTAGTCCCTTTATCCCAATAGCCAAGTAGAAAGGTAGCTCATGCAATACAGTTGAGATCTGCACAATTAATATGCAAAAGATCACAATATAATTGTGGCAATAATGTATGCGCTTACAGCATCATATTTCACAGAACACTATACATGTATAGACACTGTATATGACTCAGTGTTTGTGGGGTGTTTAAAATATGACACACGTTTCATGGCTTTATTATTGCCATTTCACCGTTGAATAGGAACGTGTATCAGATCTTGACTCCACTATATTTGCACGTCATTATTTAATAGGTAAATTGGCGTATTATATAAAGGGACGGAAAAGGCTACAATGAAAGGGTGCTGTTGGGAGGTGACACGCAACTACAATATTGCTCAAAGAAATTGTCAGATATGTCTATATATCTATGATAGAAATGCAGTGATGTTTTCTTCTTGAAGACTATAAAAGCAGCTCTAATGTGATGAATGGAGCTGGTCTCACTGGTAAAGTATGTAACTTTTGTGTTCTGCTGGCTTCTTGTGGGAGTGCTGTGATGTGAAGTGATGAGTAGATGTTAAATCCTTACTCCCTAGAAGGTTTATTACGTGATGACTAAGCTTTTGATTGCCATCTGCTGTCTCCGACACAATCTAAATTTCTTTCAGTAGTTCTGCCCTGTCTCACATTGTGCCAACATCTGCTTTGAAGGATTTCATAGTTAGAATAGTTGGTCATAGCTATTTGCAATAGAAACCTAGCATTTAAGGCATATAAGCACTTTTCACAGGGAACGAGTGAGTGGACAAGGGGATGGGTGCCTACCACGACCTCTCCATATGCATTACTTGCAGCTGCATAGGCCTAGGGCTGCACAATTAATTGAACATTAATCGCGAAATGAATCGACTGCTGGTTGATATTGACTTTTTAAATGCATGCTCCGCTCATTTAAAGATTCCGCGGCATATCATATCAAGTGCTTCCTAAACTAACAGCTTGACTCTGGAAGGACTCAGCCAGCCAGTGCCCCGCCAGCAGTGGCATTACACACGGCCGATCACTGTTAAATTGCCTGTAAATGACACCAGGCTGCTACAGAATAACAACACAGACCTCTACACATGTCAGACTCCTCGGCGATAACTCAACAGACATTTCTCCATTCTTTGCTGGGATAGACGGCATGCTGCAGTGTGTCAGTGTAAATAAGTGAGTTAATACTCACACTGAGCTGAAATGGAAACAATGCGCTGCAACACGCATCTTTGCTTTAGAAATAACGGTATTATTTTGAAGGATTCTGTTATTCATATATATAACACCAACTACTACATATATATATATATATATATATATAATACCTACTCAACGAGTGAGTATCCAAATAGTACTTATTTATAACAGTACTTATTTTGATGCAAAGATTTGTACATTAGCAGGAATGTAGCACACCATGGAAGTGAAAGCGGTGCTCTGTTTATTTAAATGTGAAAGTGCAATAAAAATATTTTGTCCCTAAAATCAGTGAATAATCGTGCTAATCGTGATCTCAATATTGATCAAAATAATCGTGATTATCATTTTGGTCATAATCGTGCAGCCCTACCATAGCCTACATGATTATACAGGAACTTTAGTAAAGGAACTACCTTCACTGATTTACACAGCAAAATGACATCTACATTAGTGCTGTTGGCAGGGGCTTTCCTACAATATTAGGTAGACTTACAGTTTGCATACTACACTCTTTTTTTCTGTAGCATTCAATAAGCATACTTGTGATGAGAGACAGCAATTTCCCCCACTTCAGCATCCAATTATTGTTTGGTGGAAATAACAAATGATCCATTGTCATGGCACAGGTTGGCTCAGAATCCCCTTGTTAAACTGCTCAAGCACACTAAATGCATCCAAACGCACTTTAAGACTTGTAGTACGAGTAGAATATGTTGGAACACAGCACTGCTTACAACTGATTTTAATGTTGAGACGGTAAATCTGTGACAGTCTAAATGCTGGTGGAAAACGTAGAGAAAAGACTCAAGACTTTGATTGTACTGTGTCAAATGTTATAATGGAAAGTATTTAAAAACATTTTCACTATAAAAAAAATAAAAAAAACAAATGTGCGCGTCCCAACAATCAATGACTACATGTACCAGAATGCACTGCGGCTGTCAGATTCAGCCGAGCACTAGTAATGCTGTACGGGCGAGGAGCACACTGACGTAGCTACGGACTGACTTGCACAGTAAGTTGTTGATATTTCTTTTTAAACAACTATCGCGTATATGACCATATATCTTGTACTTGGTACTGGCAGCATCTGTTGTGAAATTGTTCTGTTTCAACGTGTATGATTTGACGAAATTCTTACCCGGACTTGCTAGCCTAACGTTACATTAGCCTGATTAGCATCATCCGGGTAGCTAGCCAAACCGATGAGTCCTCAGTAAATACCTGGAAGTAACGTTACCTGGAAGTAACGTTAGCTATAGTAAACCTGGCCCCCGGCAAGTCACTGCTTCTTTAGCTGTGCAAACCTATTGTACTAACATTAACCTTTAGTCGTAATGATGGCTTCGTCGGAGGAGACGTTAACTCTTTGATTTACTAATAAATCAGTCACAGTCACCACTTTTCCCATTAACGTTAACGTTACAGCGTTACAATTTCTCGCTACGTTTAACCGTAAAGCAACGTCAGCAGTCAGTAGTATGTAACTTACTGTAGCCCAGCTAGCTGTGAGTCCGTGAACGTCTCACTGCTCAGCGGTAACGCATGTCTTCCTGCTCTCTGCCACACGCAGCTTTCAGTGCTTCAAACATGGATCAAGACAACAATTCAGAGGTTTGTAACACTTACAATCCTTGTGTTTTTGTGGGAGCGAGAGAGAGAGAGAGAGAGGGAGGAGGGAGATGTTTTTTTACTGATGTTTTGCCAGATGTCCTGCTCACACTGGGGTAAGAGAGGACACACTGGACAGCTGTTTTAGTATGATGTAGTCCGTGTAAAAACACATATGTTTTTCTGTTGCTTAAATAGTTTTTTAACCATTGCAATTTTAACTTGCCCTGAGCAGTTACCTAATTATGTGCAATCAGCCCATCTTTCTCAAACTGGCTAGACTGGACAGAAATATTCTCTTCAACTTGCCCTAATGTAAACATGCCCTAAAATATTGTTTGCTGTCTTGATGTCTGACAGGATGAGTCAGTCGGCCCATCAGAGGACCCTTCAGAAGAGGAACTGCCTTGTCTACCTCCAGGGCTCTGTAAGTTTTTTTTAATTTTTATTTTAATTTTTTATTTTAGTGTACAGTGTACATGCTGTACTTCATCAGAAAGATGGTGTTATACATTTTTAATTTTAAGTGACTGTTTGCCATATCATGTCTCTGTTATTCAAAATGTCATATATTATATAACATTTTAAAACAAATTAGTCAGAGACTAGATAATTTATCAACCTGACAGTTCATGGCAGCAGCCTGTTCATTGTCATATCTACTTTGAATAGTAAATGTGCATGACTAAATAATGAAACAAACGCTATACTATGTACAAGACTAGACTTGCTACTTTTTTTTACTGAAGCAATGGTAGATTATCTTCACATAAAATAACACCTCATACTTTCAAAATGCAGTTTTTCCAGAAACGTATACATGTCCTAATTTTTTTATATTGTCTTGACTAATAGTCTACTAGACTTTTTTTGTGCATTTTTTCCAGATCCACAGACTTAGACTTCTGTAGTTTCCTAAACAGCTGTAACTTAACTTTCCTCCATCATTAGCAGAGATGCTGCTTGTGTTAAAAGGACTGGGATGGAAACTGCTCTAATAATAGCTAATGCTTTAAATAAAAAATATAAAACTATACAAAATTGCTAGAAAATGAAAATATATCCTTTCTTTATATGTCATATAAGATAAAGAACATAGAGTACTTTTAGGACATTCATTCATTCATTCAACCTTTATTTATACTCGAGAAATCCTCAAACACTATAGTTGTCCTCTTGTAATATTCTGTTTCTGTTGTTCCTGTGTAGCGGATGGTGAAGCAATGGAGCTGCTGTGGCAGTTAAGATCCCAGCGCCGCCAGGCGTCTCCTGAGCTCCCAGAGACTGTGAGCATCCTCACTGCCCCTGACGGCAGCATCCTATACCTGGTTGGCACTGCCCACTTCAGTGACAGCAGCAAAAAGGATGTGGCCACGGTGAGCCAATGAGAATTAACGACAAGATTTGTACAGTACGCTATGCCGCTTTACGCTCTTTTAAAATGTGATATGCTGTGAATTGTCAGTAAAATAATGGAGTAACTCTGTGAATGTGGAGTAGCACCTTGAAGATTAGTTGGCCCGCCTGTATTAATTAGTTTGGCATTCCGCTTTTGCTAAGCATAATGTCTTCTTTTTTTTTTTTCATATTGATTTTTTTACTTCCTCCCTCACTGCTCATTTGCTATTTGTCTCTTTCTTACCCTGTTATGCTCTCTTATTCTGTCTCTGTCTGTTATCTAACATACCCACTGCTCTCTCTCTGCCTCACACAGACGATCCGCGCTGTGCAGCCAGACGTGGTGGTGGTGGAGCTGTGCCAGTACAGGGTGTCTATGCTGAAGATGGACGAGAATACACTGCTGAGGGAAGCCAAAGACATCAACCTGGACAAGGTTCAGCAGGCCATCAAACAGGTCAGGCTTTCAGAATGAACAGTGGCAGTAGTGTGAAAAACAGCAAGGGCAGATCAAAATGGAGAAAGGACTATATGCTCTGAATGAGGCAGTAATGATGTTGTTTTGGAATTTGAACCCACTGTTATCCTATAATGGGAAGAAACTGAAGGGACTTGTGTGTTTTGTCTTCTTGGTTTACGTAAGTGCGTAAAACTTAAGAATGTGTACTACTATCAGTGTATTTAAGAACACACTTGCATGTAAAGACCACCGAAGGCATATCTGGGTTTGTGTAAAAGCTTATTTTTGTCCCCTGTGTTTGTCAGAATGGGCTGATGTCTGGCCTCATGCAGATTCTCCTGCTCAAAGTTTCAGCTCACATCACAGAGCAACTGGGCATGGCTCCTGGAGGAGAGTTTAGGGAGGCCTTCAAGGAGGTGAAACATACACAATATATTTAAATACGTGTGTGTGTGTGTGTGATAAAATAAATAAACGGTAGGTTTCAGTTTTTTGTGTTCCATTTGATTTCTGTAATCTTTCTTTTTCACACAGGCTGGCCAAGTGCCGTTCTGTAAATTTCACCTTGGGGACAGGCCGATCCCCGTGACGTTCAAGAGGGCCATCGCAGCTCTCAGTCTGTGGCAGAAGGCCCGTCTGGCGTGGGGTCTCTGCTTTCTGTCAGACCCAATCAGGTATAAGCTCACCTTCGTCCCTTTTTGTCATACCACTCAGCGTCATCATCCTGTCTTTCTCAATATCTATTACCAAACACTGCTGTTTAAGAAAGAACAGAAATGTTCTGTACTATATTTATATGTCCCGAGGTGATCCACATGATGGGCATGCCTTAGCAAAATTATAAAAAAAGGGAGTTAAAATGTAAATGCTAGATATTGAAGAATTGTGAAATTTGGGGGAGTTGTGTTACCAGTAGCAAATATTTTGCTATGAGCAATTTTTGCCTGGAAGAAAATGCCTCCTAATTATATGTGTGAGCATCATGGCTTGCTGTCTATATGCGTGTTCTGTGTAGAACTAGGGAACGTGCGCCCGCACACATTTTACAGAGTACATGCAACTCTGCCAATTTTTTTTTAACTGCCGATTAGGGGTGCATGATATATCGACTCAATGTCGTTATCGCAATATCACGTTGCGCAATATTATATCGAAAGTGTCGCGATAAGTAGGCAATATTTAGTTTATTTTGTGGAGCGCTGCGTCCCGTCCGTTGGCTGTGTGGCTTAGTTGTGTTTGATTTAGAGCCTGCTTGAAACGCTATAATGATCATCATTTCATTGGCCAGTTGCCGTGCCACTTGCACATGTTAGAGCACGTCAGCGCACGGGTCCACTACGTGACAAACCCTATGGAGCGTACCACGTGTGTGCACATTTCGCCAGAGTGACAGTGTAAGTGAAGAAATAGAGACAAAACGGAACAAATCAGAGAAGGGAAAGGAAAGTTGTGTCCTGTTCTCTTTATTTATTTATTTTATACTGTCCAACCAGTAAAACATGTCCTGTTCTGTAGACATGGTCCTTATTTATTTATTTATTCATTCATGTTGTACAAGTCCAATATGACCATCAGTTGAAATAAACCTTGTGTTGTAAGAACACTTGTTTTATTTGTTATGAATCTATTTCGATGCGTTTTCCCGTAACATTTGTAATTTTACATAGGTTTAAAAATATCGAAATTAATATCTATATCGCAATATCACATTTCGCTAATATCATGCAACCCTACTGCCGATGTCTGTGAAATCTGACTGGAAGCTTTCTGCATAAAGGGATTTTGGGGGGGAGGGGGGAAATCATGCATACTGTATACAGCCCAACAAATGTTTACTTTGTTCCTCATTCTTTACTTTATACTGTCATCACCAAAAGACTGTGTGAACAGCAAACCAAAAATGTCTTCCACTTCCTATGTTGACTACCAGCGTTTGTGTTGGACTGTGTGTGTCATGTTTTTAGTAAAGAGGACGTAGAGAAGTGCAAACAGAAGGACCTGCTGGAGCAAACCATGTCAGAGATGATCGGCGAGTTTCCTGCTCTTCACCAGACCATCGTGGCTGAAAGAGACATCTACCTCACGCACACACTCCGCCAGGCTACACGCTGTGTGGAGGCCCCCAGTAATGCCCAGAGTACGTATTACACTGTTCAGTAAGCTAGCGATCCCATCGTTCTTAGTTTTGTAGCTCAATACTCTTTTTCCTCCTTGACAAATACTCTATGTTCTTTAGAAGTATGGCTTGATGCGTGCATATAGTTTCATTCACATCATACAATTCTGCTTTGTCAATTCATTTAGTTGTTTTACATAAACATTGCTCATAAGAATTAAACATTTAAAATTGTTAGAATTGTACTTTTTAAATTTTTAAAATTGGTTACAAAAATGTTGCGTAATTAACCGACCAGTAATGACAATGTGGTTTGAATGCAACAGAGACTGTTGATGGAAGTGCTGAGTCAAAAAAAAAAAAAAAGGGTGACATTTTTAACTATTTTTCACAGAACGAGTGGGACATTTTTTCACTGTTTTACTGAGCTTAAAAGCACATTTTGCATCCATGGTGAGACCACTGGAGTCCATGCTCTGTGAATCATATTGTCCATGTTCAGCAGCGCATTTGGTCTGCATAATTTATGCATTGTCAAGGGTCATTTATACTGAAATCTATTCCTAGTGTTTTGGATGAATACTTTTTCAGTCAAAAGGAAACCTGTGGTTTCTTACATAGTGATAGAAATATAATAAGTGTTGTTTGTTTATGCAACAGAAAATGTTTTTTTTCTTTCTTTTTTTAATATATAGAAGTGCCTGCTGTGGTAGTGGGAGTTGTAGGGATGGGTCACGTCCCCGGCATAGAAAGAAACTGGGAGAAGCAGCTCAACATAAGTGAAATCATGAGGTAAGTTTTATACATTAATGATGGTCATACTGTAACTGTGGCTTAAGAATTCCACAGCTGCTCAATAGTGTCTGTCTGTTTGTCTCTTCCTCAGTGTTGCGCCTCCCTCACGTTTTGGCTGGGTGTTGCGCACGGTCCTAAAGGGCGTCGTGATGGGAATGCTGGGATACGCCTGCTACCGAGCTGGAGGGAGTTTAGGTAGAACCCTGCTATCTTTACCTGCAGTCCAATCTTTACTGGAGACTCTGCGGCCACCCCCTGCTCTAAGCCAACAGGGACGCGACCTTTGATCGATTAAAACAATGCATTTTTCACCAATGGCCTTAAAAACAGGGAGTGATGCTGGAGAAAAGGTTTCACCAGCCCACACTATGAACTAACAAGGACCCCAGGGGTTTAAGAGCCTCCCACCTCATATTGATGTCCCTGTAGACGCAGCAGGGCCGTACTGCCAAAGAATCCACGACAGTACTCTTCATTTTCTTTCATATTTTGTGCAAATTATGTATTTTGTAAGGTTAACAAATGCCAATAATTCCTTTTGAATCGATTTACCCCCACCATTGCTTTAAATGACAGTTGTTTTTTTATTTTTTTTATTTGACAAGTATCATCGGAATCCTCTCCAGTCACGTGCCCTGATATGACTGAGACCTTTTCCGAGAGGCACACTTTTCTAATGCCGTCACCTTGTTCCTTCCTCTCTCTCTTTTCTTGGTGCCAGCCAGCATTTTAGGTAATTGCCCCATTTAAAGTCCAGCACTTTATAAGAGAGTCTTGTACTGTACATGCAGCCTATGTAAGGGAAATATGAGTATACTATCAATCATAAATATAATCTTGGTCCATGGAGTGATCCTCGTGGTGTGAGGTAAATGTCAAAAATGTCTGAATTGGAAGGCTGACCACCATTTTCCTAATTCTTGATCTTCTATTTGAAAATCTTGAAAACTCACAAAGACACAATTATTTCCCACGTGTACGGCCCTGCCCACATCAACAGACAAGTGCCTCATATTGCAGTAGTAAGGGCTAATGGTGAACTAAATGGAATGGCAAAAATGTGTTATATGCATCTTAATTATACTACAACCAAATGGTCCATGCAGTTTTTCTAATAATCGCTCTTTCTATAATTATATGATAGGCCTGTTTTATAAAATAGTGTTGCCCTAAAAATAGACCGTCTAGTTTGTGTTGTCTTGGCTTCAGTTGAAATGGCCCCTTCACCCACTTCATTTTACGGTCAGTCATACATCAGGACGGGATTAAATGTGCCTCAGGATGAGCAATGCATTTATCTTTGATTGTACCTCCAATATGAGGCACCCTCACATATTGGCTTTAACTTGCTCCATCTGTGAGTAAGGATTCATACTTGACACAAAAATATGCATCTTGTACAGAAAGACATCTCTAAAAACCTCCGCACGGAAACATTGTCATTCAGCGCACCAGCTGTTGGTACTTTTATCATATATGCATTATCACTTGCCAGTCTGATTTGTAAAATGGGATTTAGATGGGAAAAAAAAAGGAATGTTTTGTTTCTCTCAAATTCATTATTGAACTTGACTGTAATGATTTCTCAGTGGAATTCCCATCAATGGAAATCTGTTACGGACTTGTTTTGACTACTATGAAAGAAACTGACCGTTTAGATTGGTCAGAGTTGGGAGGTAAAGCCTTACACTGCTATCACCGCTGCCTTTGACCCTCAGATTGCATCCTCTGCTGAGGCTTTATGTCACCACCACTGACATGTATCCATCGTACAGAGCATCTTACATGTTAAAAAAAAAAAAAAAATGACAAGATGACATCCCTGGAGCTTTGTTATGAGGGAAATGTCACAATAAATTCAACAACCCCAACAATGTATTTACATGGTTGCAAGGCCAAATAACCAACATCGAATTCCAGGTATTTACAATCTTAATTTTAAGTGTTTTTTGTTGTGCAGTACTGGAATTATTAGATTATAGGTGCATTAATAAGAGATATGAAAGGAGTTAATTTGCTGTCTTTAATTTTCAAAATGGTCCAATTAACTAATATGGGACTTATTATTTAAAAACATAATTCAACCACTTGCAAGTCATCCACACAGTTATCAGTTGTCTTGCTTCAGTAAGAGACAAGGATATTGGGAACAGATGTAGTCATGCCTCTCAGTCCCTCAGCAGTAGAATACAGTCAAACTTAAACATTGTGTGTCTGTCTCCATCCAGCATCATTTCCAAAGGTTTGATTTCCCATTGTATGTTTAAGAATTGCCAAGTGAAAACTATGAATGCCTGTATTTGCTGTAAGATTTGTTTCCACCATACCCTTGTGTGGTCTTGTCATTGTTAACAAACTAAACATAAAATCCCTACTTCTGTAATGAATTATTAAAAGATTTTAAGTAAATATAAACTATTTGCCTCAAAAATGTTGCTTCTTTTTGCTCAACCCTGTTGCATTACATTAGCTGCTCAGATTTTAATGCAACACAGTTTCCTATGGATTAGACTCCGGTCATTTTGTTTTATTAAAATAATGTATGTAACTTTAGCTGCATATTTTGGATTCATATAATGACGATAAAGTTATTATCTCACTCTTGTTAAATTACTTTGACATTGATTTTAGTTTCTGCCGAAATAGTTCCTACTTTACTGCGTGTTTCCGGACAATTAATGATGTAACACAGTCTGTCTCGCAAACATCCGCTGTAGTTTGCAGGATTATGAAAGCATGACTAGTGACTACATTCTATCGATGGCCTTGTTTGGATGGCTTATTTAGGACCTCGGCTGGGACAGTCACGCATCTTTATCCCCTGTGTGTCCGCATACAGACTCCTCGGTACGGTCGGGATGGCTGACATGGGTCTGGCGATGAGTCGTTCCCCGCTGGAGCGGCTCGACTTCGACAACGTCGCCCTCAAGAAACTTCCCCTGGACTCGTCCGAGGAGCCGGGGGTGCGACAGGTGAAAGGAGCGTGTTTCTCTCTGGTGAAGCCGCAGCCGCTGACCAAGCCCCGGTTCGTGGCTGTGTCACACGAAGCCCTGGCGCTGCTGGGGCTCAACGGAGAGGAAGTCATGAACGATCCGCTCGGGCCAGAGTACCTTAGCGGATCCAAAGTCATGCCCGGATCCGAGCCCGCAGCTCACTGCTACTGCGGCCACCAGTTCGGCCAGTTCGCCGGGCAGCTGGGCGACGGGGCAGCCTGCTACTTGGGGGAGGTGAAGGTGCCACCCGGTCAAGATCCCAAACTGCTGCGGGAAAACCCGAGCGGCCGGTGGGAGATTCAGGTGAAAGGAGCTGGATTGACTCCTTTTTCCAGGTACCGGGGGTTGTTTTTTTTTTGAGTCAGTTTGTGTGTTAGCAATATTATTTTGCCTAAACTCTTTGTATGAAAAACAAAACAGATGTGACTAGGGCTGGGCAATATATTGATATTATATCAATATCGTGATATCGGACTAGATATCGTCTTAGATTTTGGATATCGTGATATGACATAAGTGTTGTCTTTTACTGGTTTTACAGGCTGCATTACAGTAAAGGCGATGTACTTTTCTGAACTTACCAGTCTGTTCTAGCTGTTCTAGCTGATCTATTATTTGCCTTTTTCCCACCACGTAAGCTATACAGATCATTTAAAAGAGCAGATGTGGTTGAAGAGTGTCAGATGAGTAGAGGGACTGTTACACTTTGACACAGTTTAGATGTGGGTTGTCCAGAATAACTATCTGGATAATCAGAGAAATGTACCTTTTTTCTTTGTGACGATCTATCTAGTCTGTCCTCCATAGAACAGCTGATGGGCGCAAGGTCCTGCGCTCCAGTATAAGAGAGTTCCTGTGCAGCGAGGTGATGTTCTTCCTGGGTGTTCCCACCACCAGAGCAGGCTCCGTGGTGACCTCGGACAGCAGGGTAGTACGAGATGTGTACTACAGCGGGAACCCTCGCCATGAGAGGTGCTCTGTGGTCGTCCGAATTGCTCCCACCTTCCTCAGGTGAGTCAGTGCACACGTTGTTGTCTCCCCCCCCCCGTCCATCTATGGTGGACGTCTGAGCTTCTCGAGACGCAAACGCAAGAGTTGTTTGTCTTAGTTCTGTGCTCTCTGAGCAGGTTTGGATCCTTTGAGATCTTCAAGCGCGCCGACGAGCACACAGGCCGCCAGGGTCCCAGCTACGGACGTGATGAGATCCGAGGTCAGATGATGGATTATGTCATTGAGATGTTTTACCCTGAGATCCAGCAGAATCACCCAGATAGGGTGGAGAGGAACGTGGCTTTCTTCAAAGAGGTCAGGGCACACTCTCTGCCATGCAAATGTACACATACAAATTTGGGCCAGTGAAATTGCACTTGAGTAATGAATATAGGGCTAATATGTTTTCCAAGGTTTACTCGAAGTAAGTAGCCAATTCAAGACCTGACCTTGCAGTTTGAAGCCAAGAACATTTGGATCCTCTTATCCTGTTAAGCTGCTGTGGATGGTTCAGGGACTTGTGCTGAGTCACTGTGACATGCTCAATATGAGATTAGGCATTAAACTCTGGATAGATACTTTTGACATTTTCCTCATCTAATTAGTAAGAAATTGCAGATATTTTTGGAAATACAGTACAACCCTCTAATGTTAGATTACTGTCTTCTCCCTGTTTGTAGGTGATGCTCCGCACGGCTCGACTAGTGGCTCTGTGGCAGTGTGTAGGTTTCTGCCACGGAGTCCTGAACACAGACAACATGAGCATCCTGGGACTCACGCTGGACTATGGTCCATACGGCTTTATGGACAGGTTAGACATTTGCAGAGTGTTTTTGGCCAGTTGGTCTGATTTGATCCTACAGTCATTCTGTTGGTCCTGTATGGTTTATGGTTATTTAATATTTGAGTCAAAAGAGCTTTCTTTTGCTGCAGCATAGGACTGTGCAATTAATCAAAATTGTAATCGCGATTATGATTTTGGCTCCTAACGATCACAAAAACAGAGAAAAACGATTATTTTGCCCATTAAGTTTAGCAGCTAAACTCTTATTTTATCTTGTGTTCTGAATTTGTTTTGTGTAAATGTTCAAACGGCAAAAGTATTAAGGGAAATTTCACAGCTCTAGGGGTTTTCACTGTTGATCTGTTTGACTTTTTTTTCAAGTTCAATAAACGCAACATGCAATGTGTAATCGGGATTTCAATGTTGACCAAAATAATCGTGATTATGATTTTTTTTCATAATTGAGCAGCCCTACTGCAGCATCATCATCGTACAGGAGTCTGTTGCAATGATAGTGAAACAGTAATCATAATACATCTGTTGTTGTTGGTTTGAAGTCTCCATCACTCATCAGATGATAGAAAATCAACTTTCCTCATCCCTCTCAGGTTTGACCCAGATTTCATTTGCAATGCCTCCGACAACTCCGGCCGGTACTCCTACCAGGCCCAGCCAGCTATCTGCAGGTGGAACCTGGTGAAGCTGGCGGAGGCTCTTGCTCCAGAGCTGCCCCCCGACCGGGCTGAGGCCGTTATGGACGAGTACCTGGACCTGTATAACGGCTTCTACCTAGAGAACATGAGGAAGAAGCTGGGCCTATTGAAGAAGGACGAGCCCGAGGACGAGATCCTGATCACGGAGCTGCTGCAGACCATGCACAACACAGGTGGGGGAGCAGGATATATTGCCTAGGATTAGAGTCTGATGAGAGAGCATTTAATCTAGTGAGAGGCAAAGAGTTTGAGGGTGCAATCCATACATACAGTACCGCATATAAAACACAAAACATATTTAAATAACTAGAGACCATCTTGCGATAGGATCACACCAGCTGCAATGCCAAATCAGGCCAGGGTCATATATTGAGGGGGCTCCTTCCCTACTTTCTACCCCCCTACTTCTGACTCCCTTGCTTGGACCACACCCATTTTTCAAACGTGGCCTCCCTTTTAATGTCAACTGCACACCTGTAAAGTTTACTGTCTGTATGTTGCACGCTTGCGACGCTATCACGGTGACAAAATCTAGCCGCAGACCAGACCATGCGAAAAGTGCTCAAAACCTCTGTGGTAGTTCCTGCCACATTTTGACACACACACACACACACACACACACACAGCACCAACCTTGTACCAGTAAATACCAGCCACGATGCTGCTAACCTTTTCTGTTCCCCTGCTGCAGGTGCTGACTTCACCAACACCTTCCGTAGCTTGAGTCAGATTTCCTGTCCCACTGAGGGAGAAAGTGAGGGAGAAGAGGAGCTTGTCAAGAAAGCCACAGACCTCCTGCTGGAGCAGTGTGCCTCCTCAGAGGAGCTCAAGGCTGCCAACAAACCCACTATGGATCCACGGTGAGCTAGCCATGCATGCTGCATATTTCACAAACCCATTGCGTTTTGTGTATTTCATACCATCACAGAAAGGAAATGTAAATGAAAGCCAGTTCTGTTTTTTTTTATGGTGAGTGTTTGGGAAGAAAATGGTTAATGCAGCAGAAACCTAAATCATATTTTGCTGTGGATATTCATGGTTGCCACTAGATGAATCAGAATATTTCTGGTGACACCCTGGACCTTGATGAAGAAAAGAAGTAAGATTGCCATTATATAATTGAGCACATTGACGCTCCCCAGAACATGTTATGTGCTCATGGCCTGTCTTTTAGCACCACCCTTAGGACTACACTTTTTTTTTTTGCCTCTTTGACGTAAAATTATAAGAAAAGCAAAATGATTAGTTAAATGTTCCAACTGTCCCAAACTTTTGTTTGGTGTGATGCACATTGCAGCCTCCAGGTTAGTTATTAAATTATTAATTTTAATAATATAAATTCTTATATATATATATATATATATAAGGGCTGTCAATCGATTATTAATCGCATACATAATTTTTGCCCGGTGCCTTAACCGATACTTTTTAAGAAAGAAAAGAAAAAAAAAAGAAGGGTACTAAACAACAGTCTGCAACATTAAATAAGGGCTTGTTTATTGCTAAGGCCATATGGTCAAAATTAAATGATTTAATAATAATGTAATAGCTATAATACAACTTATTTCAGTAGTAAATTGCTGTTGAATGACAAAAACAACCACCAAATGGGAAAAGGGCCTTTAACAACAACAACTTTGAATGCACCACGAGGCTGTAGTTTACCAGTTTCATTAAACGCACCGTCTGTGTTTTTCCGACAACGGCAGCTGCAGCTTGTTACATCCCGGTGTTGAATCCTCTACAGTAAAACACAGTCACACTTTACACCGTTTAGCGTTAGCTGTCAGCATTGTAACCGTGTTTAATCCAGCTACTAGCTAGCGGTAGGCTAACGTTAGCTGCTGTCGAGTGAAGTGTTAACTAGCATCACGTGCAGCGATGTTTCTGTTGCCTGTAACGTCTGTTTAAGAGCATCCGAGAGAAGCACAGACATATCAGTGGCACCGAAATGAGGCGCTGAAATCCGCGTTGCACCTGTGCCGTATTAGCACCGGATTTCGGTACCCAACCCTATTCAGGAAGAAGATTTTTATAAGTAAGTGTTCCAATTAATGATCCAGGCAGCGCATTCTTGTCTCCCTCCTTCATTTTACAGTCCAATGGTGGTTAGAAGTGCTGTCAAATCGCATTAATGTCATAGTTAACTCACAATTAATCGCACATTTTTATCTATTCTAAATGTCCCTGGATTTCTTTTTGTCCCATTGTTTTTCTCATTTTAATGCTCTTATCAGCATGGAAAAGTGGCTCGGCTTGCTTTGTTTTTTTTATTGAAAACAACATTGGCATACTGTAGTGTTCAGTTTCACACTAACATTCCCACTTGGAGCAAATAATCTCTCACACAATGTAACGGCTTTGACGAGGGGGCGGAGAATTGGCATCAGCTGTGTGCTTGGCCATCAAGTGGTATTTCAGACTGGACGTGCTGCGATGATAGCTCAGTTCACAACGACAAAACACACAGATCACTTTGGTCTTGTCAATGGAACCATTTGGCAACTTTTTAAAAGTAAACTTTCCATTCAGAATCTTATTGGCATCCATTTCGGCGTCTGGCGCTCGCCATCCACTCAAAACGTGACGTTAGGCTACTACTCTTTGGCCGGCTCGCAAGCCCAAACAAGTGTGTGCCTGTTTTTTTGTTTCCGGGCTAGCTAGATCCGGTGTGGTGTTGTAGTTTTTCTAACGTTACTAGTTGTTGCAACAGCATGTGAAAAAAACTACAAAGTTTGCTATGCCAAAAAGAACGTTAATCTCGCGATAAAAAAATTTATGCTGTTAAAATGGGTTTGCGTTAACTGACAGCCCTAGTATATATATTAGGGCTGTCAGCGTTAACGCGTTAATCGCGATGCGATTAAAAAAAAATGTAATCGCATGCCGGCATTTCTTAACTTATTTTACACGTCACTCGGCTTTGCGTTGTGCCTAACAGGCTACTATTTTGAGCCACAAACATAACTTACACTTATCATCAAGCTGCCATTTCCTCGTAACACATTCTGCTGCTGCAGGCATGATGGAGAAAGACAGCAGCAATGAAATCCTGAATGGCGCTTTTTATTTTCCAAAACTCCCTGACGGCTCGTACACAAGTCGAAAGCCATATGCACATTGTGTAAAGCCGAATTAAAATATCACCGAAGCACGTCAAGCTTGAGCTACCACCTACGAGCTAAGCATAGTAGTACAGTTAACGTGATGCTAGACCACCGGCCCTCGGGGGGCGGGGGAGAGGTGAATGTTCGGAAATAAGAGGTTGCTGTAGCCCGCCGTACAGGTTAGTTTGACCAGCGGGCAGCAGCGGTGGCCGGAGCGGGCGGCGGCGGCCATAGCGGGCAGCAGCCGTAGCGGGCAATCACGGGGGGGACGTCCTCAGCGGTGAAACGCGAACGGGGGCTGGAGTATAACCTAGCTAGGTGGAAAGCTAACGCTAGCCGGCCACCTGTTCCATCAATCCTGCATGCAAGTATCCACTCATTAGACAACAAACTGGACTACATCCAACTTCAACGAAACTCCCAACGCGAGTTCAGAAACTGCTGTGTTTTTGTTGTTGTGGAAACAACAGTGTACAGGACTATCCAGCCTGTTTCTCTGTCGCCGGGTAAGAGTGGAGGTGGGCTGCGTTAACACGGACACATTCTTCTTTTGTTTACAGTAAATAAACAATTACAAATCTTAAAATCAAGTTCATAAAGTAACTTTCTTTGCACTCATTTGATTCCCAATCAAGATACACTGGTAAAAATTGCTTTTGATTGTTATTATGTACTTAAAAACTGTTCTGAAATGCAAAATAATAGAATTTTAATCGTGATAAAATATGCAATTAATCGCGATTAACTATAGACATTCAGCGATTAAAAAAAATTAATCGTTTGACGTTCTAAAATATATATATATATATATGTGTGTGTGTGTATGTATAATTTTATTTTGACACGGAGCAACATAAGCATTCATTTGTATCTGCAACAGTCAATTTGTAATATCAAAGAAACTGCTATGGTCATGGTTTTGCAACTGCAACAGTGCCAGAGAAAATACTGTTGTGTACAACAATACCATGTGGAAGGATGCTAATTATGTCTGGTCTTTTTTTGGAAACCATAGAGGGAACATTGTATTAGGTAAACATCAGATTAGAGAAATGAGAGTAACACAACTTTATCTTTGTTTTGTGCAAGTCAAATTGTAGCCAGTGGAACAGAATCTACTAGTCATGTTTTTGTTTTGTTCATCTTGTTACCTCAGATTCCCCCTAATGTATATAACAACAGTTAAAACCTGGACTGCTTTATCCAACATGCCAAAAAAAAAGATGACAGTGTGTTTTCTGTCTGCTGTTGACAGTGAGCTGGCGATGCTGCTCTCTATGGCTCAGAGCAACCCAGCGCTGTTCCAGATGATCTCAGACCGGACGACAATTGCAAGGCAGTTAGAGAGACTCAGCAAACTGAAAGACCTGATGGAGACCAGCCAGGAAGAGCTGAAAACCCAACAGGCGGAGGAGTGGAGCCGCTGGATCACACGCTATAGGTGAGACTTAAGGCCCGGACACACAGAGCCGATAATCGGCCGTTGGACAGTCTGGCGAGGTCAGTGACTCGAGTCTGTTCGGTGTGTTCCGTGCCGTCGTCCGTCCGAGGGGCCGCCGTCCTTCATTTTGGCCGATTTGACATGCAGTCGGACTCAAATGACCCATCTGATTGGTGGAGTGCTAACCAGGAAACGGGGAGCGGAATGAGCGTGACTAGAGTCTCTCAAAATCTGATGAAAATCTTTTAAACTGACCTTTGTCGATCTGAAATGAAGACGGATTCAGCAACTGCATGGCCTATTTCTCGCTTAAAATGTTTTCAGAAACACGTTTCGGTGAACTATTTTAGTACAATATGAGATCGTATTCTGAACAAGCCGCCATGACAGTCTGTCTTTGAATTTCTGGAGAAACAAGACCCACGTGACGAGTTCGTCCAATCAGCTGCCGGTTTTCATTTTTGGCCGAAAATACAGATTAGCCCCGTCTGCTGTTATGGAGACGTATTACGTCTCGTCTCTTTGGTGTGTTCTGAGGCATTTTTTTGACCAATTTGGGGAGACTGATCAGCCCAACTGCCTTTTCTGCCGACGTTTGGCCGTCGGCTCTGTGCCTGGGCCTTTAGGGGGGGAAAAAAGTAATGGGCGGATAGAGAGAGATATGTTAAGGAAATGATGGGTAAGAAAAACAGCTGGCATGTGAAACAAGTGCAGAGGGTGGAGGAACTGCATGGACCGGATAAGAGATTTGTGGGTGGATGGTAATGGGTGGAAGTGTGACTGATGAAGGGGATGGACAGAGAGAAGGAAGAGGAAATGGGGGTGTTGAGTCTGACATTGCTCCGCTCTCCGACTGAGCGTTTTTGTGTTACCACTGTGGCAGGAAGCGTCTGGCTCGGGAGATGGAAGGCCAGAGCGACGTGCAGGCCGTGCAGGAGGAGAGGGTGACGGTGATGGACAGCACCAACCCTCGTGTGGTGCTCAGGAACTACATTGCCCAGAATGCAATTGAGGCTGCTGAGAATGGAGATTTCTCTGAGGTCAGGACTTAACACTTTCGTACACCTGAATGTCAATTTATCACAGCTTTGTTTTAGTTGTGCACCCGAGTTGGAAAAATAATCAAAATGTAAGCAAACAAAACTCAATGCTTGCATTCAGAGTGATTTCAAAGTAATTATACAAAGATTACAAGGCACTTAAGTTCCACTTCCACTTCAGTTTTTCCGCTTTCACTTTGTTTACCAGCTCTCACTTCCCCTCTGTGCTGCAGGTCCAGCGAGTCCTCAAGGTTCTGGAGAAGCCCTTCTCTTCGCAGCCAGGTCTGGAGCTTCCTGCATGGGTGGGCGGAGGCCCGGCCACCGAACGGGGAGAGAGGGATGAAGGAGAGGAGCAACTGCAAGAGTCTGCATCCACAGCCAGAAATCCTGTTCCCTATGACAGCAAGCCCCCAGCTTGGGCCCATGAAATCTGCGTCACATGATCTTCATAATAACTTCCTTGATTGTTTGCTTTCCTGCCAAAAATGATAAGAGAGTTCACTGGTCTTTTAGTTCATATTTGTGTACCTTCTATGTCTCTTCCACTCACTGTACACCTCTCTATTACTTTGGCAGGCAGCGTCAGGGAAGTTAGCATGAGGCACGACACCCCATAGGCTACCTAGCTGATACAAGGCAGACAGGGAGCGAGTTGAGTTTAGTGGTACCAATGCATACAGATACAAATATGATGTTATGTCAGGTGAAAATCTTTTTACCGTATCTGAAATGTGCCAGGGAATGGCTTTGAAGTGATTATTATCTTCCATTGTTTGACATTTCTGCTGAAAACGTTATGTTACAGTGTGCTTTAACATCAGAAGTGACTTAATATGAGGAATTTGATTGATATTTTTAAGGTGGAATTTTTGTGGAGGCCCTTGAATGAAAGAGGCATAAAAAAAAAAGATAACTGGCACATAACAAAAGACTATCCAAATGACTTTACAAAGAAGGCCCTCAGCTCATTCCCTGCCTGCCTGGTGTTTGGCTAGCTATTAATGACGACTCAGACAACCAGTCCTACAGTGACCTGTCTGACTCTGACAAACTGTAAGGTGTCACCTCAACGTGTGTGTGTGTGTGTGTGTGTGTGTGTGTGTGTGTGTGTGTGTGTGTGTGTGTGTGTGTGTGTGTGTGTGTGTGTGTGTGTGTGTGTGTGTGTGTGTGTGTGTGTGTGTGTGTGTGTGTGTGTGTGTGTGTGTGAGAGAGAGGGCACTTGATCCAATAAGCCGCAGTACATAAACACGCACAATATATTCTCCTGTAATAGGAAACATTGCCTTTTGTCTGTGTCATAGCATCACTTCATAGGCTCAGAGCCACAAACATAACTTACCCCTTTTGTTACCTAACATGTTAACAAAAGCATGCAAGCATCGGAGTGAAACGACAGTTGATCCAGAGTTGAGCAAATGAAAAATGGGAACTGCATGTTGTGTTTAACTATTTTTGTCGGGTTGTGACCATGCAAACTTCTAAAGGGAAGTTTATTGTAGATTGTGCCACAAATGTGATGCTATCAAGCAAGAAAAAAAAACAAACATTCACCACCATTCATGAATTTGTTTTAACCAGAATCAATCTGTCGGTTTGGCAGATGCATTCAGATTTGTTGTCAAAATTAGGCCGTTAAACTTTCACACACACAAAGTGACAAACATGGACCATGACATTTGATTGTGTTAGTTTTATTTTCCCTCACTAAATATGAAACACATAGTTGATATCTTCCTGTAAACACATAGTTGATATCTTCCTCAGCTATAGCCTTAATATATCCTAATAAACTGAGCAGTCAATACACAATGTGTCCTCTTTATTTTGTGCCAGATAACTACCTATCATAGCTGCCTTTTCATGTCATGAACTGAACTAACCTCCACATTTCTCTTTGCATAACAGTTTTAATTGTTGCCATTAGATTACTCCCATAATAGACTAATCTTTAAACACTTTGTGTAAATATCATAAAGACCGAGCTGACACAACACTGCTGCTTCCTTGTTCTGTTTCATGGACGCATGCATTGCACAGTCTAGTATTTCTGTAACCCAGTAGTTGTGTGTCTACAACCCAGGGCGTCAGTATAATGTTCACGTCCCAGCACGTCTCAAACATTCCCTTACCTTACTCATGCTCAAAGCACTGAGGAACATTTAGGTTAACGCTGCAATTTAAAGGACAGCGCATATTGACAACTTTTCCAAATTGTGCGCACAACGCATTTCAAAGTAATGTTGTTAGCCCAGTCTCGTATTACTCACATTCCGTTCTCCTTTTCACCTTTAATTGTAGGCTCCCTTCAGGACTCGGGAGTGGCTTTGGGTGACCTCAGGGTGCGCCTGACACGCAGAGCTGCGCAATGATCGAGGCTATAGTGCATAGGTAGGATCTGGGACAATGGGTGTGTAGCGACGGATGAGACAAAACAACCAAAGAAGAACCTCCCATAGAGTTTTATTTGGATTTTTTTAATAGAATAGGATGTCTAAGCGAGTCAGACCCGGCTATTACCGCCAGGAAGTCAACAAAACCTCATGGGAAGTACCGGAGCGGTACCGTGACCTGAAGCAGGTGGGGACCGGGGCGTACGGGACGGTATGGTAAGTCAATTCTGCGAAACTGGGAGACGCTATAACTGATCGTACTGCGGGTGTGTGTGTGTGTGTGTGTGTTTCTGGGGAGCACGGTAACAAAGGAAGCGATGGAACAGATGGTGCCATACAGGCAGCAGCCGCACTGTGCCACAGTCAAACAAAAGAAAAAAAGTATCTGCGCTCCGCTGAACACATGCTGCTTCACTTCCTGATATGATGGAGACACTTGCACCGATACCTTCGCCTCACCGCAGCCACCCTGTCGTCTTTAGCAACCTCCAGGGTTATTGAATTATGAAAAGCATGCCTGGTTTATTCTGGGTGAAACAGCCTCGGTGCGCTCACCCAAGTTTACCGATACGGGTACAATAAACAACAATAAAGAGCTACTTCTGTGCGTCTCGCAGCATGATGCGGCCCATTTGTTATCAATGATTAACTGTGTAGGTGGGCGGGTACTACACTGCCCTAACCGAATCAATGCAACTTAATAACACATGATCAACTCTGAGAAATCGGGGTCGGATTCAAGCTGGAGATGGGACCGCCTGCTACAGCTATATAAATGAGGGAAATGGATAGGCAGGGGTCTCTCTCTGTGTGTGTGTGTGTGTGTGTGTGTGTGTGTGTGTGTGCGTGTGTGTGCGTGTGCGTGTGCGTGTGCGTGTGTGTGTGTGTGTGTGTGTGTGTGTGGCAAGAGACCCTAAGATTAGCCCTAGGTGGCCCAGATTACAACCAGATCAGTGCTGCCACATATTACACCGACCTGTGAACCTAATAGTAAACAGTCCCGATCAGAATATAAGAATGACAGCTCTTCAGTCACTGAGATCAGAGGATGGGAGGGATTTCATTTTCTTTCCCCTGATCACAGTGAAGTGAAGTGAAGTTCCTAGATTGGTTCATGATTTCCCCATATTGTTCATGTTTCACACCAGCTGATGTTCTGTGGATAAATATTACATATTTCATCTCTCACCCTCAGCTCAGCAGTGGACTCCAGAACAGGAACCAAAGTGGCAATCAAGAAGCTGTACAGACCTTTCCAGTCGGAGCTCTTCGCCAAGCGAGCCTACAGGGAGCTGAGGCTTCTCAAACACATGAAACATGAAAATGTGAGCGTCAGCATTATCAGTAGTAGGCCTCAGGGCTGCAGGACTATTTCTTTTTACACCAGTGGAATTAGAACATGCAGCACTTGTGAACCAAAAGTGTAATGTATCGTATATTTCTGTCTGGTGCAGGTGATTGGCCTATACGATGTGTTTACTGCTGACCTCTCTCTGGACAGATTCCATGACTTGTAAGCTTTTGGCCAAATTATTTCAAAGTGGCATCCTGTTTGGAAGTATCCCACTCATAATTTTTCCCTTCTTCCTCCAAGTTATCTGGTGATGCCGTTCATGGGGACAGATCTGGGGAAGCTGATGAAGATGCAGAGGCTGTCAGAGGAGAAAATTCAGTATTTGGTTTATCAGATGCTCAAAGGGCTTAAGGTGGCGAGCTCTACTTTGTTCGTACATTGTGGACAATTTTTCAATCTCTTTACTACTTGAGTTTATTTTAGCAAAAAGATCACGGTTTCACGGTATTGCGGTATTGCTATTATAGCTTTAAAATGTATTATTTTGAAATGTCCATTGAACACAATGTATTTTATTTTAAACACACTGCACACTGGCAGGGAGACAGATTTCTAATCTGCACTTTCTGTCTTTGATAACTCAGCTCAAACCGCAGGAACAGTATGACGGAAAAGTTTAGTGGTTTGGAAACCGCGACTTTGAAACCGCGCTATACCTTGAAACCGGTGACGAGCCCATGCCTAGTTTATTTGTTTTGTTGATTAAATCCCTGTTATCTTCTTTTATTGCAGTATATTCATTCTGCTGGTATAATCCACAGGGTAAGTTGTCTTTTTATATATATATATATATATCTATATACGGTAATATTTCCACCATACAGTACATGTGAGATAAGATAAGATTGTGTTCACACATTGTTATCTAGTTTTAAAAGGAGTTGGTGTTTCCTGCACAAACTTCTACCCTGCCCATTTTATTACACTATTATGACACATTTTTTTAGGATCTCAAACCAGGAAATCTCGCCATCAACCAAGACTGTGAGCTCAAGGTACACTTTACCTACACAAAACCTATCATGCGTCTTCATTTTATGATGTTTCTGTTTATGGAGTTAAAGTTTAAAACGGACAGCTGTGTAATGTAACTAAGTACATTTACAGCCACTTTCTACTTCTACTCCTCTACATTTCAGAGAGAAATATTGTACTTTTTACTCCACTACATTCATCTGACAGCTTTGGTTACTAGTGACTTTATAAGTTATGAGTTTTGCACACAAAACACATGTTTATTAAATAAGATGTTTTATTATAAATCAAACTACCCAACAATATACAGGCCTACAAGTCCAGCTGAAATGATTAGCCGATTAAACACTGAGTGGATTGACAGGACTTTTTGTAATCGTTTCCAGTTTCTAAAATGTGAGGATTTTTATGCATGGAATACTTTTACTTTAAATACTTTAAGTACATTTCTCTGATCATACTTACATACTTTTACTTAAGTAACATTTTCAATGCTTAACAGAGTAGTTTTACAGTGTGGTATTAGTGCTTTTACGTAAGTAAAGGATCTGGATACTTCTTCCACCTCTGAAAAGGGACAATCTGTAACTATAAAAGTAGTGCATTAGTCAGAATTGTGTGAATTTGTTTATTTTGCACAATAAAATCAAGACAACAGTAACACAAGAAAATGAACTAATAAAAAACAAAGATTGTGCAGGTGTGATTAAGAAAACCCCCTAGGGGCTTACAGAAGGAATCTCACCTAAGGAAGAGAGGAATAATATAGATAATGAACAATGTCTTTGAACATTTTTCAAACAAGTCCCTAACATCTTGTTGCCAGACCTGTAACCTCATTATGGGTAAAAATGCAAATGCTGCTGTGTCTAACTGTTTCATGTCATGTTCTGTCAGATCCTGGACTTTGGTTTGGCGCGGCAGGCAGACAGCGAGATGACGGGGTATGTGGTGACTCGCTGGTACAGAGCCCCTGAGGTGATCCTGAGCTGGATGCACTACACTCAGACGGGTAATGAAGAGCTAATTAAAGAAAAAAACACACACTGTCACCTTTCACCAACGTGTCCTGTTCAGTGCTCCTCCGTTAGTACTGAATCCTCATGTTATGTTACGATGCAGCATAGTTGTGTCAGTGCTCAGGGCTTCTGCTTCTGCTCGTGATTTACTGAAATTCCGAGAATGACCTTTACAACCTCTAGTGAACAGGCAGAGGCTTGTCACTTTGTTTTTTTCGAACATGTCTTGTGGTTGCAGTGCATTCTGGTCTGTTGAAGCTACAGTCAGTCGAGGCATTAGTATTTATTCCTCTTGTAGTGTTGGGGAGTAAATAGTTACATGTTACAGAATTTAATTACAAAAGGAAGTTACTATACTAAACTAAAAAACTAATCCGTTACAGTTACTGGGGAAAAAAATATGTAATTAAATTACAGTTATGTATGAAAATGTTCATGATTACATTGGGGGTTACATCTAATCATTTTCTATAATGCCCAGTTCAGACCAAAGATTCCAGACGAGACAAAATCGTTTTAGAACGTTGCAGGAGAAGTCGCAGTGTTCTAACCCTTAAACATTTGAAAATGGTTAACATTTGAAAACGTTTATTAGACATTTATAAAAGTAATGACAATAAGTTACATTACTTTGAAAAAGTCATTGAAATAGTTACACTACTATTACATTTTGTATTGGGTAACTTGTAATCGGTAACCTATTACATTTCCAAAGTAACCTTCCCAACACTGATGATTATGAATAGTGTCTAGAAAGCAGCTAAAAACTAAATGTACTCCTAATACATTTTTGTGTCAAATTGGTAGGATGTGGTGTTAAAAAAAAACAGCTTTGTTCGTTTAAATCAGATGGTAATAATACATATTTCCCACTAGGTGGTGATCTCTTAACACTTCACCTTATATTGCAGGTGCTTTGTAAGGGAATGCGTGCATCTTTTGCTGCTGATCACTGGCCCACAATGTTTTGCAAAAACCCCGGGATGCTAACAGAAAGTCTGAAATGTGCTGCTTTCTGTTTCTTTCTCAGTGGACATTTGGTCTGTGGGCTGCATCATGGCAGAGATGCTGCAAGGAAATCCTCTTTTTAAAGGCAGAGACCGTATCCTTTTACCTCACTGAAACGTTTCCGCTGACAAGTTACATTGAGGAATATTTGTTTTGCAGGATCAATGTAAAAATTCACATTTTGACCTCTTAAATTATTTGAAAGAATTATCCTGACTGATCACATTTGACCCTTGACCCCTGTTCCTCAGACCTCGATCAGCTGACTGAGATCATGAAGCTCACAGGAACACCAACTCGGGAATTTGTATCAAAACTACAATCTGAGGATGTGAGTTCACAACATGCAGCACATACAGGAACTTAAAGATACACTGCCTGATTTTGTTGTAGCACCCAATCGTGCGCCCAAATCCTCAAAATTTTAGGAATTGGAAACACAATTGGGCAAAATCAGTGGGGTTGTGCTGCATCAAATGCATTCATTTCTTCTCTTAGGCCAAAGGCTACATCAAAAGCCTTCCAAAAGTGGAAAAGAAAGACCTTAAGAAGGTGTTTTCCACAACTAATCCACAAGGTAGGATGTGCTCAGCATTTTATTTTGATCCAATTTCAGTCTGACAGTCAAGCTGTGATATGACTTACTGTTTCCATTTTTGTTCTCAGCCGTGTCTGTGCTGGAGCGCATGCTATTGCTGGATCCAGAGAGCAGAGTAACCGCTGCAGATGCTCTTATGCTGCCTTACTTCACTGAGTTCAGAGAGCCAGAGGAGGAGACGGAAGCACAGCTGTACGACCACTCTCTAGACAACACAGACAAGACCCTGGACCAGTGGAAACGTAAGGAGGAGCTGTTAGATTGATTGTGGTGCAAGGAAGCGGAAAAAAATGAAGGGTGAAATGGAAAAGAGGAAGAAGATATTCAGATTGAAGATTTATTTATAAAGACAATGCACATTAATCAACATTTCTGTAAATGCGCCAGTGTTAGCCAGTCAACTGTAGTCCTAGTTACCTAGAATGCATGTCTTTATGGTGGGAGGAAACCAGAGGAAACCCACGCAAACACGGGGAGAACATGCAAACTCCACACACAAAGGGATCGAACTCTGCCTGATAAGAGATGTTATGTTTTAATGATCTCTTCTTTGCTTCTGTCTATAGGTCACACCTTCACAGAGATCTTGACCTTTAAACCAGTCGTGCCAGAGTCCAAAGAGACCGCACTGTAGGAGACAAAGAGATGGCTGTGCAGCGTGGGACCACAACAAACTTACATGTCTCTTTTTAATCTTGATCTCAACTGGGAGAACTCTTTGATCACAAGGCTTTATGAATGCCTGGGAATCCAGTTCCCAATTCTCTTAAACGTGCAAGTGGCCATGTTTTGAATTTCTAGTAGCTTGCTTCCTGACGTTAGTAGCAGACCTTTTCAGCATGTCCTACAGTGCTGAGGATGGTTAGCTCAGCTGCTGTAAGTCAGGTAATAATATTCTTTGATACGTAACTAAGTTATCAAGGAATGATGGGTTGCTTTTCGTGAGTTACTTAGTCCAATTTCAGTTTCACTTCAGTGGTACACATAAGTTGTTTTTTTACCAAATACCGCACTACCTAACAGTTGGTTTAAAGTTCAAATCAAGACATTTCACATTTTACTTTAGAGAAAACAAATTGTAGTCAAACTATTTCTGAAATCCTTGACGGATCCTGGTGAAATTTGTTGTTTAAAAGGGATGCTTCGTTCGAGTCATTTGTATCAGTAAAAACATAATTTAAAGGTGATAGATCCAGGAAAATGCTGCAAATGAAAGGAAATGTAAAATAATGAGAATTACTTCAATTGATGTATGTTGTTTTGTGTAGTAGCTTCCCCTTCAGTGACTACGTGTCCTTAAAAGACATTTGATTGGAATTGTTGGGACGTGCGTGTGTTCGAATGTGTGTCTGTGTGTAGTCTACACGTCTGCGCTGACCTCGTAATTCCTCCCAGTGGCCTTAAGATCACGACACAACACTGCTGAGCTGCCAATCATACAAAATCCATCCCAGCAGGTTGTTCATTCATACATTCATGTTTGAATTTCATACCAAAAACAAACTTACATCCCATTAGCTTGTTTTTTGAAACAAAGAAAGAAAAAAACACATTGTCTATGCTGACTTGTGAGTTAATGTTTCTAACACTACTCATGCTTTTTTATCATTAAAGATTCTCCTTGAAAATTGTGCATTTTTGGGTTTTTTTTGGTTTTCTCCCAGCCATACCTGTTTAGTGTTAAAGGTGCTGTAGGTAGGATTGTGAAGATCCAGGACTTAGCCAAAAAATGTGAACATCGACAACTTCTCACTTTTTGCAAATCGCACTACAGGCTGTAGGTGGTGCCAGAAGAGCCGGATTTTTTTTTTTAATTACCTGCTTCATGTAGTTCTACTCGAACATAGGGTCAGTTTCAGCAAATATGACAAGAAAGTTGGTTTTATAAGTCTTACCTACTGCACCTTTTAAACCATGGATTATTGCTCATCGTAGCATTCTTCAATAAAGTTGGGGGATTTTCATGAGATGCAGCAGAGGCTGTGATATCCTGACTTTTAGTTACTAGTATGTATCAAGCAGCAAGCTCTAAAAGGACTGAATCCTACGTATCCCATAATGCAACCAGGAGCGTATTATGCTAGATCCTTCCTAACTGGTTATGGCCCCAAACTTGTAGTTTCTGAGCCCAGGGTGTGATAAACCGTACCGTGACTGATAAAGTGACCTGTATTTGTAAAATTGGCAGAGTTCCCCTTTAAATGACAATATTGCATTTTTCATATTAATATCCAATTTGTTGTCTAGCCATTAAAGAAGATGGGGACGTTTTACTTTTGTGTTGCTCATGCTACTAACTAACACTAGATGGCAGCACGTCAGCAAGCCATGACCAGGCTGCATCTGCAGCTCTTGAGATATGAATGTTGATCTGTCCACCTTTTTGGTCTAAGACTGAAATATCTTGACAAATATTGGATGGATTTCCATGAAATTTGCTACAGATACTCAGAGGCACCAGCTGATGAATCCTAATAACGTCCTCTGAGTTTTTATTTAGCGCCACCAGCAGATGTTTTGATTTCAGTGAAATATTTCATAATCTAGCTGTCTGTTTTGGCATCAAATTTGTTACAGAAAGCCAGGTTCTTGTACTAACGTGTCGTAACTTCGGGTTAGCCTAAGACCTTTCCTCTGATGCCATCCTCAGGTCAAAATTTAAGTCTGTCCAATACTTTGGTTTATGTCAAAACGCCTCCAAGACTGATGACATTCCCATCAGCCTCAGTAGTGTACTTTGTGTTGAATGCTAACTAGCAAATGTTAGCATGCTAACATGCTAAACATAGAAGGTAAACATGGTCAACATTGCATCTAAAAACATCAGCATGTTAGCATGCTGACATGAGCTTTTAGCTTAACAAACCCCAGTCCCTGAGCCCATTCTTGTTATTCTCTTTTGGAAGATTAAAACTGTCACAGTAGCTGTTGCAGTGATTCATTGCATTGCCGTAACACTGACAAGCTTATTTTTTTGTATTTAATATGATTGATGACTTCAAGTAACAAACGTTTACACATTCTTGCAGAATGCCTGTTTGCTTTTAGATTCTGCTCATTCCTCCACATACACTCTTTATAGCTTGGTTTTGAATTTAACAAGCTTGTCTTGAGTGATCTCCAGATCCTTGACTCCAAAGGGCGACTCCCCCACCGAGGACCAGCTTCCTTCCCGGGCTCAAAGTCCTCCAAACCACACCAAACCCTGGGTGCGTGTTGTGTCCTCCTCATGATACGCAGTGGATAGTTCACTGAGAAGTCAGAGAGTTCTGTTCCCGCTGCAGACAGGAAAACAGAGGGGAAAGACATTTTTTTTTACCCCCAAAACTCCTCCTCTCCCAACACACAACGACACATGGATGTACTCCCTCTCTCCGTCTTGTTTGTTGACCCTTTGGTTTATTTTCAGAGTGTGTTGAATTCAAGCAGCATATTTTCTAAGACACACACACACACACACACACACACAGGGTTCACATGTGTGCACACGTACACACAGTTACGCCTGAATACATACAGCCAGATACTGACACTGACTCAGGAGGGAGTACTTGTGGAATGGCAGCGATGCCCAAACACTGATCTGACCTGGGTCACTCTTCTTTCTTAAAGTGGAATGTCAGCTATAACTGTGTTTATTTTATGTGTCTAAGGGAGGCGCATCGCTGTGAATTTCACCATGGTGAGAGGATCAACACTGTCTTTGCTGACATTCTTCATCCCGTAGAGTTAATTTTGGTTCCCCGTGTATGAAAGATATAATGTTTTGTTTTTTAGCAGTGATGAGCTTGGAATCTTTTCAGTTTATCTCATTTGTCTCACAGTAGCAACTCTGATAGCTAACGAGTTGATGAAAAAAAAGAGCAAACACTTTTTTTCCGTCCCAGCTCATCAGTTTAAATTGAAATGAACCACACTGACAGAGCATCATCAGTGAGTGTTTATTCTCCAAATAACTTGGGCTGTCATGTCCTTGCTGGAGAGCAAATAAACAGATTCAAGGGCTGAGCGGAGATAAATTGATTCGAGTTTTACCAGGAGACGAAGTGAAAATCTGTCAACACGCTGAATGTCTATGTCTGTTTGTGGGCTTTACACAGATTTATATTTTTACATTGCAGGGAATTTGTGTTCATGATGTTCACGGTGCGACTGTTCCAGATGTCAGTTTGGATCTGTGCTGCTGCTCTGTGGCATGTTAACAGAGGTCTGCGTTTCCTCATACATGGCCACATGTGTCATGAGACAGGTACTCTGGATGAGAGCAGAAACATTTTAAGCACAAGCAAGAAATGGCTGTGTAACTGTCCACCGAATGTGGATTTAGTTATTTCTTTTTCCAGCTCAAAAAACTATTTTCCACATTTAAAAGAGAGGAAATGCTGCTTAATTATTTCCCAAGCTTGGCATGTTTACATGTTTTTTTTCTATTTGTTTGCTTTAAGGAATGAATACTTGTGTTTATAGCTTTCCAGCTTCAGCATTATTTTGTTTGCGTATCTGGCCCAGTGTTTGTTTGTGTGTATGCAGGGCTCTGCGGGTGCATGTATGTGTGTGGAGGTCAAGCAGTCCCAATAAAGGTGAGTCACGTGGCACGGCATACTGTAGCTCTGGGCTTTCTGTCTTCATTTCTGTCTAACTGGCTCACCCTTCTCAAACTGTTTTCTGTCTTTACACGTGTTTGAGCCTCTATCTCTTCCCTGATCTTTGTGAGATGTAAACAGAAGCACACGTGTCTGTGGGCTGCTTCAGGAGAGCAGGACCTGCCGGGCAACCTATAGAGGAAATTCCACAGGCTCACATGGAGCTGGCGAGTCTCCACTTCTCTGAGCTCTAAGGGGGGACCAGAACCTGGGTGGGTAAGAAAAGGAAGTACATTTGAAGGTTTAAGAAGTAATGATAAGACAGCGGAAGAGGAGAGGATTGGAACAAAGGGAAGAGCAAGAAGTGGAGGCAACAAAAGACGGGTGGATGAAAGCAAAGGAAAGGGGAGAAAGACAGAAAGAGATGCAGAGGGCCCGAGGGAGAGCCTATCTCTGCCAGAATGAGCAGTTTAGTTTACATTAGCTCATTCATTAGCAATCCACTCCCCTGTTTGAAGACTTCTGTGGAAAATGCAGTACATTGAGTGCATGCCATAGATTAGGATCCCTCTCCCAGGATAACTTACTGTCCATCTGTGATGTGTTGACGTATGAGGTTGTGGTGTGTCACATTCAGAGAGGCACTACAGTGTTGAAGAGCACTCAAACCCCTCAAGGAGCAATGGGAGCCAGCTGCTGAACAAAGAATGACTGTAGTTTTTAAGTTGAAGACTACAAGGGGTCACATACAGCTCGCTTATCAAGAGTTCCAGTACATGTAGCCTGCACATCATGAAATTGTCTTTATCTTTATTTTTATGCAAGTACAAAATGTACTTGATTGTTTCACCTCATCCATACTGTAATTGCTTATTATTCGTCTCATTGATTAGATTTTCTGTGCACATAGCTTGTGAAAAAACACGAAGCTTGACAAAAAACACACCACCTTTGAGACTTATCAGTACTAGCACTAGACTATCAGTACTAGTACTAGACTATACTAGTCAATACATGTAACTGTATTGCCACACAATAACAACTCAAAATATTTAGATGACAAAATGTGATAAGATAACATGATCTATATTTCTAAAAGTTGATTTTCAGACTTGGCGGGCAACTACTTAAAACAATGGATTCCTGAAAGGTGGGAAAGACACATTGAAAAATGTACGTTATGTTAAGTTATGGTGTTTTTTTAAATATTTTATATATGAATGGTGAGAATACTACAGTATACACAATGGTGTGGGTTTGGGGGGCACTATGAAGTCAGACGGTCTTCAATCAAAGATAGATATATATATATATATATATATATCATATATATATATATATATATATATATATATAGAGAGAGAGAGAGAGAGAGACATTGACATTATCTGCATAAACTATGATAAAATTGGTTATTGTGCTTTCCATGATAAATGTAGCATAACAAAAAAACTATGCAAATGAATGTATTAGTAATGCACTAACCCCCCCTTAAAACAACGTCTAGTTTCCCTAATAGAGACCTGATACTTTATAATAAATACCATTTTAATCTTCCAGAGAGCACTACCCTTTACTGCTTTAATGCTAGCCTGTTGTTTTTTGGAAATATTAACTGTACAATAAAATATAGATTAAATGAAAACTCATCTTGATGTCGGCAGCCTGACAGTCAGAGGTCACTGTTTGGAGGTTTTAGAGAGTAACAACACAGTAACAGTAAGGCTGTGAATGCTTAACCTAAAATCTGCCTTTTGAGTATCAAACGCTCACCCCCTGTAGGCTTGAAAGGTAGCTGTTAAATGTTTTTCTCTCAGACGGAAAACAGCAGCTTGAATTAATTCTGTTAAAATGGATTCCAATGGTGAGATGAGCTTTCATAGTGGAAAGAAAACAAACAGTTTCAAAACACCCATAGGAATTTCTCAACCATGTTGTGTAATCCACTTCTCTGCTGTCCGTCTGTACGATCACTTTCTTCTTTTACTTTAAAGTTGATCTGATCTTATCGTAAGAATAACCAGAAGCCGATGTTCATACATGTGTCCTTATGATTCCCTGCAGGTGAGCTCACCGTAAGCTGACTATTACATTCAGCAGTGTGAGCGGACTGGACTTCAGATGATAAATTCTGATAGATTTTACGGTCAAGTGGACATAAGACCTCAGGGGTGACCGCAGCAGTGACTTCATCCGGGGGGGTCACAGCTTCCCGAATGTTATCCTTCACTACGGGCGATAAACCAGGCAAGACAAGAGCCCCAGCTGAATCATAGGTAGGACCTGACTCTGAGTTGAAAGGTCACAGTATATCACAAAGCCTGTGTGTTTTCCTTTTTTTTTTGTATCGAGGAGAGCTGCCTCTGTGGCTGGGTCAAGGTTAGAGGGAACCTGAAATGAGGAACCAGGAAGTGAACAGAAGCAAGATTAGAAAAGAAAACAGGCGTTTGCTTTAGAGTTCCCACCTCGTAACCTTATATAAGTGAGTGTTACAATATAACAACTACCGTTATCCAGATTTCAATTACTTATCTACAAGCTGAGTAAATGCCAGATTGCTTCTATTGTGTTGCCTCTGCTAATGAAATGATAAATAGTTTTCCTCCACTCTCTTATATAAATGAGGTGAAACGCAGGCTGAAAAATGAGTAGGCATTATCGCACAATGGTGAATGAAAATGTACCCAGAAGTCAAAGCCCTTAAAGTCGGTTATATAAGCCTTCAAAATCTTATGAGTCTCCCCAGCTTGATGTGTTTAGGGCTGATGATTGCTTTCAGTTGTAAACGCTTTACTGGGAGAGCTCGGCGAAACAGAAACCGTCACATTTTTTCCTTACTAAAAGCCACCCTTGCTGAATTAAGGAAACTCTTACAAACGCACATGCATGGCAGAGAACAGAATTTTGTTTTTTTTCAAGGGGGGGTTGATAGTGGTGGTGAGAAATGTCAGCATCTGTGTTGGGGATATTATATAAAGTTTTATAGCTGTTTTCTAAGAGATGCCAGTGAGTGCTGTGGTAAGAGCATCTACATCATGTCTGTCCACGTGGGCAGGAGGGTAAAATACCAAACCAGACACAGTTCCTAACCTAGTCACCGCAACGTAACAAAAAAAGTATGATTTTGTATTCTTTGTGTTTTTCTTTTTCCGACAGTAGTTTATGACTCTGCTCTTGTTTATGAGTCCTGCTCTCAGGACAGCATGCTGGTATCTGGTTGCTTTATAAATACCCACAGTAGAAGTCATGTTTTTCTTCTGTATGAGAAGTATAAAGGATATTATTACATGGTACGTACAACACTGATCATGTAATTGCTTTGTAAGCTAACTCTACTGACATGACCCAAAGGGAGTGAAAGAAGAGGAAATGATGTGGTAAAATTGAGGCATGATTGGTAAAAAATAATCTCTCGGAATTATGGCAAAGACTAGATTTTCCTCTCCAGGGTTGGTCTGTCTGCTGACGTGGGCTGCAGTTTTTCGGCTGAACTGGACCATGTTTCACAAAGAGGTCTGCCTGGTGGGGTTGTATGCTCTCCCGTATGGGGTGCCGAATGTAAAAGTTCGGTTACAATTTTTTAGCTGATAAATTTTCAACATTTAGCGCATTTTCCTCACATATATATATATATATATATATATATATATATATATATATATATATATATATATATATATAAATGTTATATCTAAATCTAAATGTTAAATCTAAATCTAAATGTTAACTATATATATAAATGTTAAATGTTAAATCGAAATGTTATATCTAAATCTAAATGTTAAATTTATATCTAAATGTTAAATCTAAATCTAAATGTTAAATTTATATATAAATGTTAAATGTTAAATCTAAATATTATATCTAAATCTAAATCTTAAATATATATCTAAATGTTATATCTAAATGTGTCGCCAAGTGTAAAGCTAAATATTTAGAAAATATTCAAATCCCCAAGGAAACCACTACCACACTATTACAGACATGCCTTAACAGTTGTGTTAATCACAATACCGTTGTTTGAATTACATATCTCCGTGTGTGACTAGCGTCATCCTTCCCAAGCAATCTAACATTAGCCCAGCATGGATAAAGTCCAGCTATGCATCCAACATATTTATCCGAACACAACTAAAATGTCACAATCCAGCCACTTGTAAGAAGTTTGTAATACTGGTTACATAGCTAGTTATCGTGTTTTATTAACCTTAATTCTGTTTGCCAAGGCTGTATTTTATTGGCTTGCAAAGTAGCTATCCGTTGCTAATGCTAACGTTAGCTAGCTAATTTATGTCAAAAAGCAGTAGCTAACTAATGTTACTGCCAAGATATGGTTTCATTGTAAGACAGTGTAAACACATGACAACACTTGACGAGTCTTACAACACTGCTCTGGTCTATAGTGAAATCATATCTTGGCAGTAGTTAGCTAACGTTTCTGCTTTTTGAGATAAATTAGCATTAGCAACGGATAGCTCCTTCGCAAGCTAATATAGCAACATAATTCAGGTTAATAAAATACGGTAATGTAACCAAAGTATTGAAAACTACTTACATGTGGCTATAGTGTGACAAGCCTACTGCTGTTCAGTCTCGCATTGCGAGACCTAGCTAACTTAGCTAGTTACAGTGCTGCCAGGCCTGTTCAGATGACATGTCGGCTGCAGTGTGTGAGCTAGATTGCTTGTGAAGGATGAGTCAAACTAACGTTAAACACACAAGGAGATATGAGTCAAACAAAACAACGGCATTATAGTACACATAAATATTAAGACATTTCTGTGATATAAGTCAATAATACAAAATACTGACCGAAATGTGTTTTAATCCAGTAACATTAGTCGAACAGCTCCACTGTAGTCAGTATTTACTGTACCCAAAGGTGTTGACTGAAAATTGCGGTGCAGCGCTATTTGAAGCCACTGCAGTGGGCGTGGTTTCCTTGGGGATTTGAATATTTTCTAAATATTTAGCTTTACACTTGGCGACACATTTAGATATAACATTTAGATTTAACATTTAACATTTAGATATATATTTAAGATTTAGATTTAGATATATATATATATATATTTAAGATTTAGATTTAGATATAATATATATATATATATATATATTTAAGATTTAGATTTAGATATAATATTTAGATTTAACATTTAGATATAAATGTAACATTTAGCTTTAGATATAACATTTAGATTTAACATTTAGATATAAATTTAACATTTAGATTTAGATATAACATTTAGATTCAACATTTAACATTTAGATATATATTTAACATTTAGATTTAGATTTAACATTTAGATTTAGATATAACATTTAGATTTAACATTTAACATTTTTTTATATATATATATATATATATATATATATATATATATATATATATATATATAATTTCTGTCTCAAATGTGAGTAAAATGCGCTAAATGTGAGGAAAGTGAGCTAAATGTTGAAAATGTATCAGCTAAAAAATTGTAACCGAACTTTTACATTCGGCACCCCACACTCCCGTGGAAAAAGAAAAGCAGACAGATGAGAGAGGAAGGTGTGTGTGGCTGGCAGATGTGCAGGGTTATAAACTGTCAGGATGTGTATCAGGAATGCTGTAGGGTGACCCCAGTCCCTCGTAGCCACTCCATAACAGACAAGTGATGATGTGGTTTAAATACATAAAACTCTGGTGGCCTCCAACTCTCCCTGCTGTATGTGATGGGTTGTGGTAGACTGCCAAACCTCTAATTAACCTACTATAAATCTACTGCTGTTGTAGTCTACAGTAACAAGTTAAACTGGCTTGTTGGCTGCTTTAATTATTTCAAATCTTATTTCCCCCAAATGATCTGATTTTAACCGAATAGTTCGACATTTCTGGGAAATGCTAATTTGCATTGTCGCCTACAGTTAGGTGATTAGCTTAAGCTTATTTTAGCATAGACACTAAAGTGACTATCTCAGTGTGTCTAAAGCTCACTAATTAACACATTTTATAGTATTTAGTTTACTCCATACAAAAACTGAAGTATAAAAATGACAAATTGTAGTTTGAAGGGGTGTTAACCAGATTATTGGCCAGGTGCAATTCCTGGCAACCTAACAGTAATAACATAGCTAGCTACAAAAGGTAGCAAATAGCACTTTGGTTTTTGTAAAGCCATAGGTTGAGTGAAAAAGATTTTCATTTGTAAACTTTTGAGGTGCTTGTAAGGGAATTTTCTTACCTTCTGACAGAGCCAGGCTAGCTGTTTCCCCCTGTTTTCAGTATTTGTGCTAAACTATGCATATAGCATCATTGCTATAGCCTTAGGCTAGCCCATATAAGTGGCATCAATCCTCTTATCCAACTCTGGGCAAGATAAAGCAAATAAGCAGTTCCCCCAAATGTTTAATATTCATTTAAGTCACAGGATATAGTGTTGAATTAACATTATCTTTTGTCGTGTTTATTCAGGAGATTAACTGATGCAAGGTGAGGTGATCATGGCCCATGTTACCGTTTCCTGAAAACAACTGGCCCACTCCCTACTACAAATGAGCATTAACAGACGAATACACATAAGAAACAGAGTAAATCCTCCTTTGCATCTTAATCAATTGTTCAATGGGAAGACAGCTAGGGCTTCACTTTTGTTTGCATGGGGGTGGAAGGAGGAGAGGAGGGAGGAAAGGAGGGGGTGTTTCTCCTTGACCCCTCCTCCTCACCCACTAGCCTATATGCAAGCGTATAGTGAAGGGGAAAAAAACTTGACCAGCCCCCTTCCCATTCCCATGGATCGTATTACGGGAGACTCCAGCTCAGAGACATCTGCTCCGCTACTAACAACAGAGCGCGTCCCCGAGACCTGCGACCGATCCCGTCTCCCATGGTGCCCAGTGCCTCCTCCTCCTTGCCCTCTTCACCACAGTTGTGTTAACGCTGCGATCATGAGGAGCCACAGTGCGTGCCCCGTCCACGTTTCCCGGCAGTAGTTCACCAGGACAAAGCGCATTCCCCGCTCCTGTGTGTCCGTGTGGCGAGTAGCGGCGGCGGGGCGAGCGAGCGGCAGTTCCCGGTGCCTTCGAGCAGCACATTTCTTTTTGTCCGTGCGCTCCGCAGGCTGCTGTCTGTGGGCTTCTGCGGCTTCGCATCCTCTCCGCTGCTGGCTACGTTGCTGTAGGAGAGGACAACGAAGGGCAGATGAACAAAACAAAGATCCCCATGTCTGATGTTTGAACGCGGAGAATTATTCTGATTCGTTGTCTTTCTACGAGCTTTTTTTAATTTATTTTTTTGACACCATGGAGTCGGTGGAGAAGGAGTGTGGAGCGCTGGGTGGATTATTCCAGGCCATTGTGAACGACATGAAGGTAACACACACATTAAAGTAGACAGGGATCATATCTGACCTTTGTGGTTGCACGGTGGCTGATCAGACGCATATTTTTTACTGCCTTTGTCTCTTATACCGAGTCCTTCCCCCACTGGAAACACCGCTGCAGGACAAATTGAGAGATGAAACATGTTTCCCTTTGTGTTATTTGCATAATGTGCAGCAGGTCCGCCAGGCACGGGTTATATTCAATAATACTTGAGCCATGACAAACTGGCTGAAGTGTGTGTGTGTGTGTGTGTGTGGAACTAAATGTTTTATTTTGTTAAAAAAAAAACTAGAATTGGTGGTGGCTTTTATATATGTGTTTAGTTCAGGGGTCAAAACCTAACCTCATCATGGCTAGAATCAAATGGTTAAATCAGGTAATCATTTTTTGAATAGCAAAACTCAGGCAAAAGAAGGGGAAAGAGCTATCAAAATTGAGAGATAATTTCAATGTTGTGCAGCTATAACTCAATACAAATGTCCTAGGGTGCCATTTGACCCCCAAAACAACTGTTCCTCCTTCATCCCAGCCTCCAAGGTTTATTAGATTAAATGTCAGGCTCAGAAGGATGCTCTGAAACAAAATAACCTGCTCCATCACCTCAACCTCCCGGACAGAAACGGGCTCGAGAGGTTATTGATTGTGCTTCCTGATGTTTGGTTTCCTTGTGTCAGGAAATCCCTAGCCTACTTTATCAATATTTAGTTCAATACACATTGGGTCCAGGCCTTAGTAAATGAACTGACTCACGTTGCATGTTATTTGTATATAAAATGATGATGATTTCTTGAGCAGGAACTGGATGTCTCCCATTATGTATTACGTGTGTGTGTGTGTGTGTTGGGGGAGGGTCAAGTCAATGAAGTTGAACCAGGGTGGTCTGTTGTTGTTCAGATAACAGATGGAAAGTGTGAACGTGTTCGTCAGGCCTGGTGGCAGCTCCCAGTCTTCCCATTGTGGAGGACGCTCATGCTACAAAGTGTCAATAAGAGCGAATAAGTCGAGCATCAGGCAGCACTTTCCACCTAACCGATTTCTTATTGATCGCTAGCTCACGGGGCCGTGGTGCCTTCAGATGGACTATTTATGGGCCCTCATTTGTCAGGCTCCAATGAAAACAGCTCTTGGCTATTGGCAGCGCTGGTTTGGTTTCATATATTTCCCTTTTGTCGTGCTCATGCCAGGGCCGGAGAGAGACAGGGGCTCTTAGAAAGAGGCAGTCTGTGTATTGATAAGCAGCGCAGATGAATGAGGCTGAAGCCCTTAGTCAGCACAGTGTCCATGTCCACTGTCTGAGACAGACATCTGACCTCATTCCTGCCGCCTGGCTGGGCCACGCCAGCCTATCAGACTAGCTTCACCCCCCCCCAGGAGCAACGCAGCAGCACAGCTTTTCTGTACTGATCTCGCTGATTGGGAACAGTGTTACAGTATAGTGTACAATTACCTACATGCTACCCATACAGTGCACTTGGAGAACAAAAAAAGCCTCTTTATAGACTGTACAGACAAAATGTGTTGCTATAGGCAGCACCTGTTGGTTATGTAACTGTCTGACAAAGCTACAGAAAAGGAAATAAAAGAGTAGGAGGTGATAGAAAAGGAGGCAGGGTGAAAAGGAATACAGTGATTCAGCTTTATTACATCAGAAATCAAAAATTAGGTCAGCAATGGATGTGAATGGGATGCGACTTTAAGCCTCTTTGTGGGGGAAAGCAACCACCTTTTAAAAATGTTGAGCGAACCACCCCCGAGCATGACAGTTCTGACCTCACCCTCCAGTGAATGACGAGGCATGGGAGGAAGAGCCTGTCTCTCCTTCCTTTCCTCCTTCCCTCCCTCTTGTTTGTCTCCCTTGGCCTCCCAGGGAGTGGCTTGGTGTAGATGAAGAGAGAGAAATGCGTGTCCCACCCTCCCCTGCTGCTCTGCATGTAGCCCTCTTTGCCCGTTACTTCACCCTCCTCCCTCAGCTGTCTTGGCAGCGCATCCCTCCCCCTCCTGGGAGTCACAGGCCACACAAGCTAATTAGACACCTGTTGGAGTCAAGTGCAGGCAGCGAGGCCGGGAGGATCATGGCAAACATTTTTGTTAGCGATGATGGCTCCTAAATCTTTAGGCAGAGAGAAGCTGGGAGTTGAACGCTGTCATTTCCAGAATGTATGTTAAACCAGGAGTGATGAAGAGCAAGACTGTTTCCAGATTGCAAACTGTCTGACTATATATAGTCAGGACGTGCAGCCTCTTTTGGCTGCTCTCCATCAAAAGGGGGACATGGGGGTTATGTCCTTCCTCTCCGTTCTCCTGGGCTCAAGCTCTTGCTCTGATGGGATCTAGCCTTGAATGTGTTTTATGTTTGGTTTCTGCTATTACAGCTCAAGGCTGCATATGATGATCCTGGGGGAAATCTAATCCAGAAATTTCAAAGACCAGCCATACTACCTGCCCGGTGCACATAAACAGTCACGATATGAGAGCTTATTCAGATCATGCATGTTAGAAAGACATCTAAACACATGAACACGCATAACAGCCCATAGCAAAGAACAAGGGAAGAGGGCGTCTAGGCTGATCAAGGACAGAGCACAGAGCATTTACACCAAACAGTTTCTAACCCTGGGGTAAGATGCCAAGCTCCCTTGAGTGGAACCTTATTTTCAACTCTGTACATTCAGTGTAAATTAAAGAGAAAATACAGATTCTATCATGTTGAAGAGAACATTCTCCTCTCAAATATGTATGCATACAGTGTGTGTGTTTGAGAAGGTATGCCTGTGCACTTTCATGTCCTTGGTGAGGTATTTGTTTGACTCATTTCTTTTCCCTTTTCTTATCAGAGCTCTTACCCTGTGTGGGAAGACTTCAGTGCCAAGGCCACAAAACTGCACTCTCAACTCAGGTGAGAAGTGGTTCCAATGAATGGTAAAACCTGGAGGAAATTATTGTGCAATATTTACAGAATCTTTATTTAGTCATGGTGCCAATATCTTTACAGGACCACGATTCTGGCAGCGGTGGCCTTTTTAGATGCCTTTCAGAAGGTGGCGGACATGGCTACCAACTCTCGAGGTAAGGGGGGGGGGAGGGTTTACTAATACAAGCTCTCACACTGTTCGTGTATCGACTAAAATAACACAGTACTAAGTAGTACTCAAACGTCTCCTGTCAAACGATGCCTGCATTCGATCATTTTTTAACACGGATCTAGAAAAAAAAAAGACTATTTGTATGTTTTTTCTTGCAGCCAATCACCGCAAGTCGATTTAATGCGACCTGTGATTGGCCCACTACTGTAGCAGCTACAACCCATACAGACTGTGGTGTGGTGAAAGACGAGCCCAAACAATACTTTGTTGTACAGTTATATAATAAAAAAAAAATAATTCATTTTCCCATCCAAATGAATTTCACACCAATATGTTTTAAAAGTGTATTTTACACAACTGAATGCTTTGATTTACGTGAAGGAAAAAAAAATATCAAATAAAGTGCTTCATTGGTATCAGTATCACTTCATGGGTATTAGTATCGTCATTTTTTGATGTTAAGACTCTGAAAGAAGTGGTGGAAGAAACGCAGACAAAATAACATTAACCACCTTTTTTGAACAATTTGATTTGTTGTCTTCATTGAGTGTTGCACAGTGATTATTTGTGTCATGCTGTTTCACAATTTCCACTCGCTAGTGTAACTCTGCATTATGATTGGGCTACACTACTGCAATGTTTTGTGTTGTGCAGTTCAACATTCTTAGGAATACATCTGCACTTCCACTTTGTGTGGAGCTAGGGGTTGCAACATCCACCGAATGACACATACACGTACGCCTACTAGCAAATTTGCTGCACAATTATATTCTAAGAAAACTAGTAGTGGACAGGCAGTGTAGCCCCCCAAGACGCAATTCTGCCACTGAGATGGCCAAAGTGGGGGCAGGTCTGAGGTGTAGGCAGCTCAGAGAAGTGAAAATCTGAGTTTAGGGCTGGACGATTAATCGAAAATGTATCGACATCGAAATTCTGAAGCTGTTATCGACGTATTTTTCCCATGACGATCCATCCATCTATCTTCATCCGCTTATCTGGGGTCGGGTCGCGGGGGTAGCAGCACCAGCAGGGGAACCCAAACTTCCCTTTCCCGGGCCACATTAACCAGCTCCGACTGGGGGATCCCGAGGCGTTCCCAGGCCAGGTTAGAGATATAATCCCTCCACCTAGTCCTGGGTCTCCCCCGAGGCCTCCTCCCAGCTGGACGTGCCTGGAACACCTCCCTAGGGAGGCGCCCAGGGGGCATCCTTACCAGATGCCCGAACCACCTCAACTGGCTCCTTTCGACGCAAAGGAGCAGCGGCTCTACTCCGAGCTCCTCACGGATAACTGAGCTTCTCACCCTATCTCTAAGGGAGACGCCAGCTACCCTCCTGAGGAAACCCATTTCGGCCGCTTGTACCCTGGATCTTGTTCTTTCGGTCATGACCCAGCCTTCATGACCATAGGTGAGGGTAGGAACAAAAACTGACCGGTAGATTGAGAGCTTTGCCTTCTGGCTCAGCTCTCTTTTCGTCACAACGGTGCGATAAATTGAATGTAATACCGCACCTGCTGTGCCGATTCTCCGACCAATCTCCCGCTCCATTGTCCCCTCACTCGCGAACAAGACCCCAAGGACCATGACGATAATTTAGATAATTTATTCCTCTTGATAGGCCTACTTTCTCCTTTAAAAACATTCTACCGCGTGTAGTCATGTGACTTTTCCTGGACCAGTCAGCCGCATGAAAAGCATAATGGAGGATAACTCAAACAGCGAGTCCGAGTCAACTGAGCAACTTGTGCCCAAAAAAAAAAAAAACCCGCTGTGTCCGTCGTCTGGAAACATTTTAGCTTCAGAAAAGATGATTTAGAACAACGTGATTAATTATCGTTATCGAGGTAAAATGTGCAATTAATCGGGATTTTGAGTTTAGGTCATATCGTGCAGCCCTATCTGAGCTTATTGTTTCTTCGGTCTTAATGAGGTCTGCTGATCTGCTTTGTCACTCTGCTAGTGGCGGCAGACTGGCTGGCCACAGAGGCAGCTGATTAACACAGATTTCTTTGGAGTTGATCATCGAGAGCATTATGTAGGTCAAAAAAAAGCCTACAAACCCGGACAAGCATGCAAAGGCTCCTAACATACACACAGATATTTAAAAGAGTGACAGCTGGTAGCCGGCCACCTGACCTCAAAGGTCACATGCCAACGTGCTTTTAAACAGTTTGCACTCGCACAGCCCCCTACTGACCACTTAGTGCTGAAGTGACTAAAGAGGGAATTTCTTCAACAGTGTTCACACATTCTCACCAGTTTTACTCCTGTAGCCTGTCCAGTAACAGTAGAGTTTATAACCATGGCGATACTACATCAACCTTAAATGATTCCTGATGTGAGTGCAAGATGAAGCAAGGTAGAGTAGGGTCAACCCGCTAGCAGCTGACAGCCTGCTTCCATAAAACAGAGGTATAGACCATGGCAGGGCAGGACTTCAAAAGAAAAGTGTGTCTACTGTAAAAGAAGGTAAAACAGCAGAATGATGGATGGAGCAGAGAGAGATTAGAGAGAGGGGCAGATTGAGTTTTACAGCTATAGATGCATAAAATCCCTCTTAAGTGTGTCTTGTGCTTTTCTGCTCTCCTCTCCCAGGGACATTAACTTTAGGATTAATGTCATCCTTCTCAGGCCACAGACTGTATGAGTGATGCAGCAGGGAACACTGTGGGATGATGAGACACTTTGTAACAAGTGAAGAGGAACTAAGGAAACATGGTTTAGACTGGTGCTGATGAATTGATGGGCAGAAAATTAAGACACGATATCTTTAGCATATCAAAATATTGAACATTTGATGAAGGCAGTGTCGGTTTGTTGGTCAGTCAAACTCCACTTTGGTCCAGACTGAAATATCTCAACAGCTATTTGATGGATTGCCATGAGGTTTTGCACCGATATCCACGGTGCTCCAACAATTAATCCTAAAAACTTTGGTGATACCCGGACTTTACCAATACTTTATTTTATCCCGCAAAACTAATGTGATTCGCTTCAGCTTGCTATGCTAGTGTTAGCATACCCAAGTACAGTCTCACAGTCGCTACCGTGGCTGTACACTCTTAGTCTTATTTGACTGTTGGTCATACAAATAAAGCAATTTAAAGTCACAACTTTGGGCTCTGAGAGTTTGTGATTTGCATTTGATATTGAAAATAACAGTAGATTAAATGATTATAAACGTCTAACTGGACATTATTTACTATCGACATTATAAAATGGGCCAAGCGTACAGAGGGTTTCTGTGTATTATTTTGCTTGTGGAGTGACGTTTTCAATCTTCAGCCCATATTAATCGACGCAAATTGAATCCATCAGGACAAGCAAAACATGTTTGCTCTTATAGTTGCTTTTTTTGTATTCCAACAATTATTCCAATGAATCTAAAAGTAAGTGTGCAGTTTGTATGTGCTTTTAACCAGTGCAACATTTCAATCCCACTTCTCCTGTAGGAGCTGTGTTGGTCTTTGCATGCTCTGAACCCCAGCAATTAATTTGCCAGGATGAATGTCGATATTTACTGGAGCTGGCTCATAGTGGATTGGGATAACCTTTGAACCCCAGGCTGCAAGCTCCATGAACACAGTTTAGGCAAATTTGCCTTTCTGGCAGCAGCAATGGTAAAAGTTATTATCCTAAAATATATTGGCATCCAGATGTTCCACTCTTTCCTCTTGCTTTTACACGGACTAACTCCAGACTGTTCAGGAAACGGTGGTAGATCAATAGAGATTACTTTCTCGCCATTTCGAAAGTCTCTGTTTCTGTGGCTGTTTTTCCCCCTTCGTGTGTGTGTGTGTGGGTCTGTCTGCCTGCAGCGGTCATGTTTATCTCAACGTCTGCACCGCCATATAGGGCTGATTGCACCACAGGAGGCAGGCCCTCGGCTATGAACTGTTGGTCGTCATTGCTGTCTCTCCGATTCCCCTCTCGTGTTCGGGGACAAGCTGCAGCTGCTGGCACAGCTGGAGGTTTCATTGCATTCTTCTTCTGCTTCCTTTAATCTACCTTTGACACACTCGCCCCGTCACCCCTTTAACTCTCACACACACTCTCCAGACTCTGCACTGTGTTTCCCTGCCAAGGAAAGCACCATTTCCCCTCATTCAGTGCTCCTTGATTGATCCAGGGAGACAGGATGGTAAATGAAAGAGGATTTTATAAATTTCCTGTCCTGACTTGTTTTGTTGTCATTTACTGGGAGGGCAGCTTTTCATACATACCCCATAATAGCTGCTTTATATTTGAGATCACACCCCCATTTCCACCTCCTACAGCTTTCTCTCTGTGTCTGCGTATTCACGTTCAGGCTTCCTCGTGCCCGTGTTGTCGATTTTTAGAGTTTATGGCCACGGCCATGGCGTCACCGTCTGTGTTTTATGAAGCTGCTGTAGGAGTCGGCTGCCACCCGTTTTGGCAATATGTCTGACAGCGCTGTAGCTGTGCTGATGGACCTATGTCTAAAGGCACGTCTGTCTCTCGCATCTGGGTTCAATGAAAGTGTACCTGACTAACTAACTACAAAGTCTATATTAGATCTATGTATTTGGAGAATTTTAGCCTTTTAAAACACCCATCTTTTCCTGGGACTTAGTCTGAGGTCAGCTAAATGCCTTGCTGGTGTGTTGTCGTGACCATTTTTGTCATTCATATTAAATAGTTCTGTGATGTATTTTAGAGGACCGGACCTATCTGGAGAATAGCGGGCTCTGTGTTTGGTGTTTTGTTGTTGCTAGGCTGGATGGCATGTGTTTTTAGTGGAAGGTTGACTTCATTTTTTCCCATTTTTGGACATGGTAGAATTAGATGGAGGTCAGAGAGCCAGTAGTTCAGGGCTAATGGTCCATCAGGGTATGAGATACAGGCTGGGAGAGTGAGGTGACTCTAGTTAGTGGTGGGTTGGCCAGGGGTGGGGGTTGTGGTTGCAGTGGGATTTCCACAGCTCTGGGTATCCAGGCTAGGCAGAGGCGTTTAGCTAATCCTCTTAGCCCCACTCTGTAACACACAGACACAGACTGCCTTCACTTCCCTTCCTGATCAGCCACCCCCAGCTTTAAAAATTCACACTCTGGGATCACCGGCCAGACTGCAATGCACTGCAAGTCTGTGCTCAACACTGTCGAAACCCTTCTCTCTTTCCATCTGTGTGCCAGAGCCTGTAGAGTGCACACCGTTTCACAGACATAATGTTTCACTGGGTCATTGCAAGCTCTCTGTCTGTCTGTCCGTCCGTCTCTCTTTCTTGTACTTATTCAGTCCATACTCAGTGGAGGAATGGAGCTATGCTAGTAGATCAGTGTCTCAGCGAGGCAGTAATCTTCTTGGCCTCTGTGCTTCTCTGGGTTGGCAGATGGGACGGATATCCCTAACCGCCATCTGGACGGCATGGCATGGACAAGATGCGGCCGTGGCCTAGTGCAGAGCGAGATCAGGGGATTACTGTCCTCTACACTGTCCCAGCAGCGCAGCTATTTTTACGAACATGTCAAATAATGAGAGTGTGGCCCATGTGACCAGCACTGACATCCATCAAGCTTGACATTTCATGTTCAAGCCTGATATGAGCCTGTATTGTACCAGCACAGGGAGGTTAGAGCTTATATGTGGATTTGATTTTGTAACAAGAGCTTATGGATTGTGAGTGTTTTGGATTGGACATACATGCACATGCAGTCACTTTAATGAATGATGCATCGTGGTCCGCTGTGCCATTCTGCTGATTGTAAGCGAGGCTCTGCATGTATTTCACGACCCTCAGCCATAACGTTTCGTAAGTATCGACAAGGGCCTCTTATTTCTCCCTCAGCTGTCTACCTTGTTTGTAGGAACAGCTCCCAACACCGCGCTCCATGTCTCTCTCCAATTTATGGGCTTCAACCAACAATGATGTGAGAAACAGATGAAAAAGGGGGGAATAATAATGTTGTTCTGCATAACTTTCATTCTGAGGGTGAATACCAAACTAAGAAGACAAACATGAGGCTTGAGGGGAACACTGTGTTCAGCTATATCCTGAACACGAACTCGGTGTGGAAGGGAGCTGGAGAGGGGAGGGAAAATACACATGAGAGAGAGCCTAATGGAGGAATGTAAGGGAGGACATTAAAAGAGGCACTGAAAGGGATACACATTGTTTTAATCTACGGAGGTGGCTGATTAAAAACAGTTGGAGAAATTAGCTGAGAGTAGAGGATCACTGGATCACTTTGCTGATTTCCTGATTTTCCTACCATGAGGTTGACCTTATTGATTATTAGTGACATGTCTTTAAGGGTAACCAGTATTTTTCAACCTGATCCCTATTTAAAATGTGTACATTTTTGAAATTGGTCAAGTATTAAGCAGCCGCCAGTGGCGGAACGAGCAACAATGTAACGTTAATCGGCAATTGCGCACCTTCAATTTCCGTTCACTAAAAGGGCCTTTTCGCTACCGACATGCTCAGATTATTATTCTAAGTGTCTTACAACAATACGGAAAGGTACGACGGAGCATTATGGCCACATCAAGGGGAAAAATTAAGGAGGAAGATTTTTATTTGTTTGCATTTCGAGAATAAAGTCGAAATGTCAAGAATTAAGTCGTTTTAATTTAAAATAACTTTATTTTGTAAATAAAGTTGAAATGTCGAGAATAAAGTCAACATGACGGGAATAAATTCAACTCCTTTTTATCACTTAATCACATTAGAGCGACTGTAAAAAAAAAATCTTCCTCCTTAATTTTTTTCCCCTTGATGTGGCCCTAATGCTCCGTCGTAGAAAGGATCCCTACAGAGGTTGACCTTTTTAATAAAAGAGTAAGATTCTTTTTGTTTTAACATGAAACCAAAACCCAGAATATAGTCATCTTTCCACTGTTCCAACAATCACCTCTCTGGTTTGGTTGAAAAAAAAACAACCTTATTCACCCATTTACATGTGAAAATACTTTGCTATACTATACACGCTAAAAGTATTGTTTATTTAAAAAGAGTCTGGTATGGACTTTAGCGATGGCGATTTCGGGGATACTTATGTTAAACAAAAAGGATTGTACTCTTTAACAAAAAGGTCCATCTCTGTAGGGATCATTTCCATAATGTTGTCAGACACTTATAATAACAATATGAGTCTGCCAGTAGCTTAAACAGCACTTTTAGTGGATGGAAATTGACAGTTCATATTTGCTATATGGGATAGGATCCAGGTTGAAAACAAAAAACAAAAGTTAGCCTTTAACAACTATTGTATGGATTGGATTTGGTATAGGCATCTATATTCCTTGCAAGAAGAATTTAAATAATTGTGTTGATCCCCTGACTTATCATGTTATTCAGTTAAAAATGTTTTCCCTGCAAAACTAATGACATTCCCATCAGCGTCAGCTGTACTTGCGTTTATTGCTTATTGGCATGCTAACACGCATAACCAAGGTGGTGAACATGACTGTGAACTTTATATAGGCTAAAAAGCAGCATGTAAGTATGTCACTGTGAGCAAGTTAGCACGCTGACATTAGCAATTAAGCTCATATTTGTTTTAGGTAAGCAGGGCTTCCAGTTCCACTCTAGTTCTATTTACAACCAGTTGAAGGTGATCAGAATCAATCGGCATGAAAAATAAAAATCGACTTTGGATGGCGTTATGGTGATACAATTCAGGTGCTCACTCTCATGAAGACTTTATAGGTATATGGTTCCAGTATAATATACTTGTTTTGTAGCAGAGAAGAACATTTCAGTCCAACCACCCACATGAAAAAGTTTTATTATTACTATGTGACTATAAAGTATGTACAGGGGTCATATTTGACATCTAGTCTCTGACTGGTCTCTCCCCGCAAACGCACGCCAAGCTCAGCACTGAGGAGAATGGGGAGCGATGATAATAAACTTCCCCTCAGGGTATCTATGACTCAGAGGCTACAGGTGGAGGTGTAGGTGTCAGCATTGTTTGGAGGATTGTTTGCAAATGAGCAACTTAGGCCGAGCAAAAGAGTGGGCAGAACATTGTCAGCTGGGATGAAGACACCCTTATTGCAAAGGTTGCGAAGCAGGCTTTGTTCCATTAAATACTGAGTCATTCACAGACGGCTGTCTCTGGCTGATGTGGAGTTTGGATACATCTGGGGTCCTTTTTGTATTGCATGTAGGATCCTCCAGTGTCCTCTCGAGGTGCCCTCTGGAGTTTCTGTCCTTTCCACTTTTATTTATGTTCTTTCCACTTTATTGCACGATATAGTACTTCTCTCCTTTTCTTACAGAACATTTTCCTGTTTTTATCTTTCTGTCTCCCCTTTTTCAACTCTAGTGAAAAGCACATCTGGACAAGGAGTGGTATCTATTTTTAGCAGCATTAATGTCCCTGAAAAGGAAGCTCCTCCAACAGAAAAATATCACTTCCTCCATGTTCTCCTCCGCCTCCTCCTTCAGTCTCACCCTAATGCACTCCAGAACATGTTTACACCACATCAGAACTGTCCGCTGTCTCTGGTTGTGAGATAAAACGGCCTACGGGCCAGACAACAATCGTGGTGTGTGTGTGTGTGTGTGTGTGTGTGTGTGTGTGTGTGTGTGTGTGTGTGTGTGTGTGTGTGTGTGTGTGTGTGTGTGTGTGTGTGTGTGTGTGTGTGTGTGTGTGTGTGTGTGTGTGTGTGTGTGTGTGTGTGTGTGTGTGTGTAACAATTGATCCTGAGGCCGTTTCCTCTGCCTTTCATTTGTATTGTTGCTGCTGGTAAGAAGTGACATTCCATGTAAGGAAGTGACACACAGGTTTTGAATCCTGCTATATACACATGTAGCGCATAAGTTCACACTCATAATACATACTCACAGTCACTTAGGGATAGGGTTATTTCCAGCCTCTTAAATGTGAGGATTTGCTTTTTATTGCAATGTGAATTTAATAACAACAATTTAACAAAGTGAAATATACTTTTCACCCCAATCTGTCAGCAGATAACTCATTTACATAAAAATTAGTAAAACAGACATTTACTTTGAGTTACAATCATAAACAAAGAATCTTATGAAATGCTTATTTTCACTAGTCCGGCTCTTAAGAACGTGAATATACTCACATTTTAGATCAGAGAGATTCTGGAGAGTTTCGTAAAAGACTCGCACACTGTCTGTGTCTGTCATCCACAATTTATGTAACTTGAGTTAGATCTCTAACTCTCTTGTTACAGGCCGATACTGTACTCTCGCTCTACAATCGATGTCCGCACTTGGTCTTTTAGCCGCCTCTTTTCCCTCCATCAGAAGCTATTTCTCCCTAACCAGCAGTCGCACAGGATGCGGCTGTATTTTTTTTAATACGGACTGCTCCCACTGAGATACGCCAGCTGTGCTTTGAAGCGAACGTTTGATGATGTGAATGTATGATGTTTCCTCAGGTTTTTGAATTCAGAAATCTCAGTTGCGTATTTGCTCAAGTGGTAACTGAACGAGACCAGTCACTGACAAAAAAATTTTGCGTGATGCATTTCGGTTCTTTAATAAATGATTCGATAAACGCACAAACTGAGTGAAGATTTTGATGATGTTGGAAAACATTACATAAAGCAATGATCACTTAAATATTTACTGGGCCGAATGTGGGAGATTTTGTCCTGGCAGTGCCTGTTGCACCTGCAGCCAGCTAACGCTTCCTCTGCCCCCATGACTGGCCGAAAACCAGCCGGCACCTCGGCAGCGTGTACCCTCTTTCTTCCTCCCCCCCCCTCCTCCCTTCTCAAACCCATGGCCCCTTTCATCCATCAGTGGCCTCCGCTGTGTCCCTGCCAGCTCACATTATGTAGCACTTAAAAGGCGTGAGGGAGGGTAAAAGCGGGAGGCTTAACTGTCTATGCCAGCCGCAGTCAGGCCAAGGTGCCAGTGTAAGGAATAACTGTTTTCTCACGGATGATGGGATTTCCTTTGCTAAGCAATGACTGTATAAGAGCTGTGCAAAAAAACAACCTTCATATTCCTGGAAGTGTAACTGTGAGGATGTTCTGTACCTTTTCGCTCTACAGACCACATAAACATGCTTTATTGACTCAGGAAGCGGAGAAAGAGGGAAGCACCCACTCGATTCAGATGAACTGGATTCAGCTTAAAAATGCACAAATCTACGGCAGAATCTCACTCCAGCTCGGTAGTCTCGACTGCAAATGAAACCTGAGCCGAGCAGCAAGGTTTCGGTGCTGAAAGGGAGAGATAGTTAAGCTTAGCTACCATGTTGAAGACATCAGGGAATGAGACCCGTTTATAGTTTAGCTCCTGGCTCCCGGCTCCTGGCAGGAGAGCCCCCTATAAAGTAGACCTATTAAAACGCTCCTCCTACCCCCAGGAATCAGGGGAGTTAATCAGAACCAGAGCTCTGGATGGAACCACTCACTAAACACTAGGACTACACTAAACCAGTCCTGGGTACTGGAGCTTAAGGTTCCCAACAAAACCCAACGGTTGGGGCTTGACCTTCCCACCAACAACCCCATGTACTCCTCAACATACACAGCAGATCTGGTGGCAATTTATATTTATGTTCACCATATGTAGTAAACCAGGTGCCATCAGCTTCGGCGACATGCACCGCAGTCCCAGTTGTTTGCTCCATGTTTTAAGATATATGACATGGATACATAACAGTTCCCTTCCACCCTGGTCTGTGTTTTGCTTCATTCATGCATGCGTGTGGGTGTCTGCTATGAGGTCGACTCTGCTTTCCACGAAGCCCCAGGAGTCCAGGTCTGCTAAATAATCACTTTCCCAGCTCTAACGCACTTTTAGCCACGTTTCAAGCTGCTACATAGTCAAGTATCGAGAGATGTATAAATAGAAGACAGTCAAATCAATTTCATTTAAATAGCCCAAAATCACAAATCACAGAATTGCCTCAAATGGCTCAAATAAGGATAAACTCAAACAAAACAAAGAAGAAATAACTTCAGTTGGACAAAACAGAGGAGGGATCCCTCTTCAGGGATGGATGGATGGATGGATATGCTTTATTTTTTTCAGTTTTGAAATCTACAAAATGTCAGTCTAAGCCCTCGTCCCAACTTGTATATGTTTGTCACATGCCTGTGATTGCATGCAGGGTGCTGTGGGAGTGAATCTGTCCATCCGGTCGAGGCCAGAGGCCAGCAGGGCTCTTGGACATGGGCAGGAAGCCTCTGGACCTCCCCAGGATGTAGCTGTCAGCTGATCCCCCCTCTGGGAGGGGAAGGAGGCAGGAGGAGACAGGAGAGGAAGAGGAGGGGAGAGGAAGAGAAATTGGCAGGTGTGGATGGGACATGAGATGGCGGGTTGGGGGGGGAGACTCTCACTGGCTGACAGTGACATTGGGAAGGTCTGTTATACAGATAAAGAAGCCCACATTACTCCCTCTCTCTCGCTCCGTGTCTCCTTCAGCCTTCCTCCATCCTGCAAGAGCTAATCTGCAGCTGTGGACGCCTCCCCTAATGCTTTTAAGAGGAGGAGGTCAAAGAGGAGAGATGCATAACCTGCGCGCACGTGTCGTGTGCAACTTTGCCATATGTCTTTACACTTGGCTTTATGCAGCAAAGAGCTAGTCATTTCATGACAGATACTCAACACTAGTCCTTTAAAGATGGACACTTCTTTTGCTATTTATAACAAGAGCTCGACGTACAGGTTCCACATGTCCACACTCAATCACTTCCTGCTGTGGTTTTAACGCCTGTGTGTGATACAGCTGGATGATCTTTCACCTCTAACCCTCCCCTCTCCCTCAGTTACCCAGAAAAGCAATGCAGGCACAGAACAACCCTCCCTTCCTCTCCCCCAACACGCCAACACACTCAAGTTATTCTACATCTGCCTGACAGAAATGTCTCCACGAGATGGAGTCCATGCTCGGTGTCTTGTCCTGAACTGGTGCAACTGTCACTGAAGTGTTGGAGTGACACGGTCTTTGAACTGTGACGTGATATCAGCTGGAGACACTAACCTAGTTTCGTTATGTGATGATAACTAGAAAATGGCACAGATCTCACCGGTGTCTGATTTTGGGCTCGCTGTATAAGTAGTGCGTTTCTTTTTGCTTCATTCTGTGCATCACTCTTTCCTTCTGCCTGGTTTTGCAGTGCAGTGTTAGAGCCAGTTTCTCTTTCTCTCTCTGTCCCCCCTGCATGAATGGTGTTTAGCAAACAGAGAGAACAGGAAAGGCAGAGCAGGCATGAAAGAATAGAGGGATATCCCCTTACAGGGTTCCCTCCTTTTTCCTCCAGGATAGAGGTGGTGAGAACTTCGGGAAGGGTGGGGGGGGATGGTAAATCACACCACCTGTCCACACACATGCCGAACCTGTGCACATGCGCTCCAAAAATCATTCAGGAACACAAATACAACCATGCAAGCCTCCACTCTGGGAGGCCTGTCTGCTGCTGAGAGATGTCCTCTCTGTGTGTGTGTGTGTGTGTGTGTGTGTGTGTGTGTGTGTGTGTGTGTGTGTGTGTGTGTGTGGGTGTGTGTGGCGAGAGACCCTCAGATTAGCCCTATGTGGCCCAGATTACAACCGGATCAGGGCTGCCACATATTACACCGACCTGTGAACCATTTGGGAGACAGTGGGCCAGCCTGGGCTTTAGAGGCTGAAAACCCCATTTAATTACACTTTAGCAGAGAGGAAAAGTACAGTAACCAATTCACACAAGCTGTTGTTTACAGTGTGGTGAGAATCACGCACGCCATCTTGAAGTGTCAAATGGAAAAATGCTTGTTTTGTGAAAAGGGAGGGAGCGAAGGGTTGTATTTTTCTGTGGCACATTTGCTTTCCCCAAACAAATGTGACATTTATGGGCTCTGCTTTTACAATCTGCACTCGTCCACCTAGTGGCTGCAGCTGGAAACGCATCACCAGCAGGAAAAAAACACCCTGATAAATCCATCTGACAGGAGAGAGTTAGACCTTTCGAAAAACACTCTTGTGATGTGTTATGTCTCCTCGTAGAAAAATATATTGTTTCTAGGCCAAGAGGCATATTTGTGATTTGTAATGTCAATCTCTTATATCATGGGTGACAATTTGTTTGGTTTTTCCTATCCAAGGTGCCACCAGGGACGTCGGCTCAGCTCTGACAAGGATGTGTATGCGACACCGCAGCATTGAGACAAAATTACGCCACTTCACCAAGTAAATGGCACCTGTTTTTTTTCTCTCTTCTCTTGCCTTGAGGGGATTATTGTGTTCCCAGGTTTCATCCTATCTCTGTTGACCTTCCTCTCTGCCACTCTTCACTGAGTGTTTTGTGCCATGACAATAAAGCATTATGTTATGCCTCTTACTCTCTCTTCTCATGTTGGCTCTCCCCGTCGCTGTAGTGCTCTTATGGAAGGCCTGGTTACGCCACTCCAGGACAGGATAGAGGAATGGAAGAAGACGGCTAATCAGCTGGACAAAGACCATGCCAAAGGTGAACAACCTGGAAACACAAACTATAAATACTCATTTATGAGCACAGAATATATTGGACAGAAATTGATGCATCTTTTTTTTTGAATCGCTCTTCAAAGAATACAAGAGGTCTCGTCAGGAAATCAAAAGGAAGTCGCTAGATACCATAAAGCTCCAGAAAAAAGCAAGAAAAGGTGAGAACATTTCCACAATGACAAGAACCTATTCTTTATAAAAAAAGACTCACACAACTTTATTGAGATTTTAGGGCTGATATTAATGCTGGTGCTGCCGCAGCTCGTCCCTGGTCTGTACAAATGGTTCAGATTGAACTGGCGCCACCTAGAGTGTAGAATTAGAAATGACAATTTAGTCAAATCCAAATGCCTGGCACAATTTCAAAGGCTCCTTTTCAGCTTTTGGATGATTTGTCAGCTTCTACCTGTAAATCAAAGAAATGATCTTCTTTCCTGGCTGTGCTTGTATTAGCCCCTACTGCTGGTTGTAATTACACTTCAGGCAGGATTGACAGTACACCAGTGGTACAGGCTACTCATAAACATGCAATGTGCACTGATTTGATACAGCTAACACTGCCTGTTCTTTTGTTTCTCTTCCCCCTGCTTGTCCCTGCAACCTCTCTATTTCTTTCTGGCTATTTCCCCTGGCTGTAGAGCTTGTAGGTATGTCTGCTGTGCTTCGTGACATAGTTTTCAAATGCTTTGTAAACATATTTAGATAAAACTGCCAGTCGAAGAAACCAGGTGCTGTCTTAGCATTTTTGGTTAAAAAGAAGGAACTGTTTGACATTTTGAAAAATATGCTTATTTGCTTTATGCAGAGAGTTAGATGAGATTGATGCCACTTTCCTGTACGCTAGCTATGAAGCTACCAACAGTAGCCGTTTAGCTTAGCTTAGCACAAAGGCTGGAAACAGATGGAAACAGCCAGCCTGGCTCTGTCAAAAGGTAATAAAATCCACCTACCAGCTTCTCTAAAGTTCACTAATAACATAATAAGTCTCTTTTGTTTAAAACATACAAAAACAAAAGTGTTAAAACAACACATTGCTATGTTCAGTTTTAGCTAGCCAGCTCGCTGTTTTCCCATGTTTCCAGTCTTTATGCTAAGATAAGCTAACCGGCTGCAAGTTGTAGCTTTATACGTGGCAGAAAGGTATGAGAGGGGTGTCTTCTCAACTAACTCTCAGCAAGAAAGTGAATTTCCCAAAATGTTGAACTATTCCTCAACCCATACTTGAAGCGATGCACCCAATGTAAATATCCTAACATAAAAGAGTGTAAGTAATACATGGGCGTAGGTGAAATGGCCTTGGTCATAGAAGGAGTAGCACGGGTGTTACAACTGACATAGTCTCGCTTTGCCAGACCTTCCTCCACAGCGCTGCGGAGAAGGGTCTGGCTAGTCCACACAGCATTCCGGGATGGGAGAAAAACATGCTCTGGTTTATTGGCATTTCTTTAAACCAATCGCAATCGTCTCGGGTGGCGCTAAGCACAGGACAGAGCCATGGTGCCGCTGCAAAATAGCCTCGGGAAGTTAACTTGTTTTGGTGGAACGTGTACGTTCAAAGGTTGTTTTAGTCGTGCAACAGAAACCTCAGATTGGACAGATAGTCTAGCTAGCTGTCTGGATTTACCCTGCAGAGATCTGAGGAGCAGTTAACCATAGTCCTCATAAATCCACCGGAGGTTAACTTTCCAACACAAAGAAAGCGGAAGGTAACGGACATCCAGCCGAAAAGAGTGAAATCCGGCGGAGCTATCCCGGAAGTGGAAGATTGTGGATATAGGCTACTACTGACATTACCGACCACTCCGTTCTAGTGTCCCAGTAAGGCGTAACAGTGAGCCAGCATGTACAATAGCAGGACCGTGAAACCGTGTAGACTGTGAAGCAGCAAAATGGAATTCAGCCATCATTCATTTTATTATTTACACTTGTGCATTTCTTGCTGTGACATGCCAAAATGTTTCCCATGAAAAATGCCTTTTGAGAAATGGCACATGCTGTATATTTTTTATTCTTACATTGGTTAACTCTTTGTACTTGTCTTTTGCATATTGATAGTTTGCCAGACCTGTTTCAAATGTAGCACTTTCACCGCTTTCTAAATGCCTCTTAATAGAGTAAGAAACTGCCAATTTTTTTGGCAACTTATCTGATAGACAATCTTTCAGTCCTGTGAGTAATTACTGTATAGCTTTTTTTGTCATGAGCTGACACTTGGCTCCATGATGAGCTAAGTATACTACCAAAGACCTGAACTTCTGTTTTTAAGGAACTTTTAATTGACAAGCTGTTAGATCCGTATGGGACTCTTAATTTAATCAGTGTCATATTAACTGCTGGTGCACTGAACGATTAGCCAATTAAGCCAATATGTCTTAAACATAATAGTTGTAAGATAGTTCTAGTGAGCGCATTGTTTGAGATTGAACCAAATATGCTAAGATACACTGTAGGGTGTTTTCATCTGGCAGTATGTCTGTGTAAATCACGCAATCAAAGTGACGGAAAATGGGGCATCTGCGTGGTCATCTTCATTGCATCATTTTTATTCTTTTGCCTTCCTTCATCTATCATCTAGTGTCATTGCGGTTTCTAGTCTTGAATGACTCTTTTAGACATTTTGTTTACTGTCGTGTGTCTTATCATCACATCCATTTCAGGACCTACAAGTCACCACCAGCTGCTTTGCATCGACTCATGATAGATGACATGTTTCAGCGTCCTCTCATTCCCATGTACATGAACCATTTGAGTGTAATGCTTGTTAGTGCGTTGACCTCCAGCAGTTTATCATTATGTGTTCTAATCATCTCATGTTTTACTCTTTCCCTCCTCCCTGAACTGTCTGCACTTTTCTTCCTTCATGTCACTTCCCTAATTTTCACCCGCCCCTCATATTCCTCCTCCTCCTCCTCCTCCTGTTCCGTCTATCTTTACTCAACCCCTCTCACCTCTTTCCTCCTTCCATCCATCCACCCTCCCTCCCTCCCCTGCTCTGTGTCTCTGCGCCCTTTGCCTTGCACAGGCCGGGGTAACCTGCGCCCCCAGCTGGACAGTGCCATGCAGGATGTCAGTGACCTGTACCTGCTGATGGAAGAGACGGAGAAGCAGGCGGTGCGCCGAGCCCTCCTGGAAGAGAGAGGGCGTTACTGTACATTCATTAACCTTCTGCAGCCTGTGGTGGTGAGGAACATTTAGCCTTTTATTCACCCTAAAGTTGTAGGTGTAAACAGATGTTTTACTTGCTTTTGATGTGGTAGCTGTTTAATTCGATCCACGGTGTTCTGCCCTCCAGAATGTAGAGATTGCCATGCTGGGAGAGATAACGCATTTACAGCCCATTGTTGATGACCTTACTATGCTGACTGAAGACCCACACAAGCTGCCACCAGCCAGTGAGCAGGTAACAGAGGTGTAATGCTACTGACTCTACTAATGACATCCGGCCAGAGATGGTCAGGTTATTTGGATCCCATCCAAATCTGTTAAATGATTAGTCTGGTCATTCTGTATTTTTCTTATTATCAACAATAAGATAGGGCCGTGCAATTAATCAAATTTTGATCGCGATTTGATTTTGGTTCCCGACGATCACAAAAACATTGTAATTGAGAAAAATGATTATTTTGCACATTCCATTTTGCAAGAAACTCTTATTTGATGATCCAACATACTTCTTCCTGTTTGCCGTAAATACTCCTCAGAGCATTTGTGTATCAATCCGCTAGTGAAAATAGTCCCCAACACATGCACTACTACTCCTGTTTGAGTAACTTAAAATGACAGTGCCCAGCTGTTTAAGGAAAGTATATAGCCCATTTGAAAATGAAACTACATACCTTCCTATTACAATTACACCACAACGTGACTAAACGGATTCATTCAAAACTAATTTATCCCTTCATATGTTCATCAGCACAGCTTGAGTCATAATTAGCTAAACCATTACATGTTTTTTTTCTTTCTTATTTATGTATAAGCAATTGTTGCCACTGCATCATCACCATATGATTATGTGTCGCCGCAGGTGATCCGGGATCTGAAAGGCTCCGACTATAGCTGGTCTTACCAGACCCCTCCTTCCTCCCCCAGCAGCACCGGCTCCAGGAAGAGCAGCATGTGCAGGTATATAACAGACACAGACAGACACACACACACACACACACACACACACACACACACACACACACACACTGTTCAGCGTGTTTAGTTTGGTGTGTCATGTCAGATGTGTTGCTAATGGTGGATTTTATCCCTACTGCATCTGAGCTGTCATGCTGTTTTGAGTCAACAAACATGCACATTCTTGATTTCAACTCACTTATTAACACACTAGCAAAGGACTGAAATATTAAAGGTTGTCATGAATACACAAGCAGGTGAACCCCCGCCCGCCCCCTCACCACACAGCCAGACTATCAGAGACAGTCGACATGCAGTACATGGCGTATCTTGCCAGCTTCTCAGCTTTTGCTCCTGGCAGATTTGCAGTTCTCAAGCTTCTTACAGCCAGATTAGCTCCAAGCTGTGAAACATTACAGCCTGACAGCCATGAGCCTACAGGATAACCAAAGTCCACATATTTGTAAGTCTAATGGTGATAGTTCAACAATGTATCTATTAATGTGGGTCAAATGTGCTTTTTTAGGTCAAGAAAGGAGCTTTTCTTTAGATATAAACCCTTGTAATGTTAGAGTTAAAGGAACATCAAGCCTCGCTATCACAAGTCATCATCCCCTTGCTTTAGTGTTATAGTTCCTAACAGAACCTACCTGATATTTCTACCAAATTAACACCGTAGCCTATTTTTAGCGTTCTTAAATTATTCACATTGCAGCCACTGACTAAATGTTTGACTGGCTACTTTTAACGCAGATTTAGGTTTTAAATCACAATTAGTGTTATGTTTTCGAGGGTAGAATAAGACTAGTCCATGAAAAACTTTGAAAAACAACCTTGGTCTCAGTTTGACCGATATGATACGGAAACTTAACAATAAACTTGTGATGAAGAGACCAAGGTCTTGGTAGCAGGATAGAAGAACAACAAGCTCACTTAGTACTTCCCAAAGCCACGGATTGGAGAGAAAGAGGGCATAAGAATAGTGTCTAGTAATGAATCGTTTAAGGTCATTTGATTTGTGATATTTAATTTGTCATTACTCCTTAAGAATTATCTTAGAGGATGAAGATTAAAGATAAATGATAACGTCATATATATCCCAGAGGGAGAGGAGCAGGGGAAATGTGGGAGAGCAGTACAGAGGGAAGGTGAGAAGCACAAGTTGCACATTTTCAAATGCGTGGGTGACAAAGAGAAGCTGAGTGAGAATGACGGAGCAGGAGACAAAAAGCACGAAGACAGCTGTTAATGTTCAGAGGGAAAGAAATATCAAAGAAAGGATTACTTCTGAATGCTCTTTGATGTGCCAGTATTAGAAGAATGGCATCATTTAGACATAACACTGCCTTCATGTTCTCAGCTTTTGTAATACATTTTTTATTTAGCTTTTTCCTCTCTTGTGTTGCCGTGGTCTACACATAACTCTTCCCATTACAAGTTTCAGAACAAAATTAGGGGGATAGAAATGCTAGAATATTGATTACAATCCCGTTTAACATGCATAGTGTATGTTTTTATGGAAGATGTATGATGCCCAAATTAACACAAATCAAGCAAGGACAAAAAAAACAGAAATAAAAATGTAATATGTATTTCTTTTCATGTATGCATTTACTGTGTCATCATCATTAAATGAAAAACACTTGTTACCAGGACCATTGATTATATTTTTGCCTTTTAATAACTAAACATTCAAATCAATCCATGCCACAGGAAACAAAGTGAAGGGGTGTAATGCATTTCAGTTTTTTCTTATAGAGAGCAGCATAGACCTGCGTATACTAAAGGCAAAGCACTGTCATTCGTTTTCATAAGGAGGAGCGAGGGAGCTTTTTCATTTTAGAAAAGGAGATGCATCATCCTCAATGCCTAAATGAAATGCAAACGACCAATCACAGCTTGGGAGCCTGACCATAGTCGGACCTTATCATTGCTGACATTAAGTGATGGCAGCCACGACGACAGCCTTTCACATTGAAATCGTTCTCTGTGGGACGCTACTATTAACTGCCCCGCCCATGTCCAGGCCCCAATGTGATTGGACAGTTGATTGCATTTTAATTTTGACATGGATGATGCATCTCCTTTTTATAAAAAGGAAAAGCTCCCTTGCGCCTCATCATGCATTCAGTATTGGCACGCCTATGCTGCTCCCTGCTGGACAACACGGAAATGCAATATCTATATGTAAAAATCGTGTTTCAATGATATAAAAGATCATTTAGTTAAAAAAATAAATAAAAAAAAAAAGGCTAAATAATTGTCATTTAACATGTTTGTCATTTAATTATGACCCAGTAAATGCATACATAAAAATGAAATGCAAATTACTTTTTTTCATTTTGGTCATTATAATATATATTTCGAGTTATATACTGATGTGATATCCTGTCAACAGCATCCTCCAGATGCCCTCTGCAGGAGCGCATCGGCTCAGCAGCGTCTCCTCCCACGACTCGGGCTTCGTGTCCCAGGACGCCAACACCCACTCCAAGCCTCCGTCGCCCATGCCCTCTGACATCACCAGCCAGGTAGCATAACGCCTCAGCCTCGACACTAATGTTTATTCTTTGATCAGGAGGAACTAAGGGATTTCATGGCAGCAACACCAGTCACAAAGCAGACTTGTTAGCTCCAGAAATTCCTCAGGCAGTAACACCACAGGGCGGGAGGAAACAACATCACTTTCTGGTCACAGTAGGTCAAAAAAAAAAAAAAAAAATCTCTCTTTTGTTTTAACAACGATCCTTCAATCATTATTTTTGGGGCATTTTTAGGCCTTTATTTAAAGATTATTTTTTGGGGGCTTTTCCCTTTTATTTATACAGTGACAGTGGATAGGCATGAAAGGGGGAGAGAGGTCGGAGTCGAACCCGGGCCCGCTGCGTCAAGGAATAAACCTCTATATATGGGCGCCCGCTCTACCAACTGAGCTATCCGGGCGTGGCACCTTCAATTATTGCGTGTTTGCATCTCAGACAAAACCCCATTTGTCTCAATAACGGCTCAGTAGCTTGGCCACCGTACCCACACAGAGCTCTTTGTTTTTGCTGAGAAAGCTCTGTTGCAAATGTTGAATTTGTATCCCACCGGACTGATGAAGTTAGTCAGACTCTCACGGTCTGAAAAGAGTGTAGTGTACAGAACGCACTCAACAGCACACCAGCACACCAGCACACCAACTGATGCAATGTTCTTTGCTGAATAAATGATCTTACAGGCTACTTTATTTTCGATCTAGGCTATGGTCTATATACATCCCCTCAGAGACCAAAATACCTCCCTCCTCCTAAAGCTCATCAGTACTCTTCTCCAACTCGCACCCTCTTCCTGTGCATCTCTCATCTCTCACACCTGCCTTTCTTTCTCCATTTCCTCCTCCTCTCCACTGTTTTTTACTTCATCTTCCCTTTCCCAGAAATCAACAAGCTCAGCCTCCTCTGAGGCTTCAGAAACCTGCCAGTCTGTCAGCGAGTGCAACTCCCCTACAGCGGTTAGTACTGTATGCATCACACCATTCAACTTGTATTATTGGACACACACACACACACACACACACACACACGATGTGCTGTGCATTTCACTGATTATCTATAGCTTAAAGAGGCCCGTGGGCTCCTCTTGACAGCCGCAGTGCGGTTTGACGTGGACTATTCATGGATGTTGAGCACTCTGACTCAGACTTGTCTGTCCGTTCCGCAGTTTGGCTCATGCTCATCCTTCGGTACCTTCCGCCCTGCTTTCTCTCACACTGGCACCATCAGGCCTCTCTCTGTCATACTTCCTGCGTCCCCCACATTTAACCACTCCACGGTATCCAACACCCCCTCACCCACATCAAAGGTTCCTAGCTGGAAGGTTTGTTTTCATTTGCAATTACTTTACTTACTTTTCTCTTTTAAAACTTTGTTGCTTCTTTGCTTCTTGTGTTTTATTGCCTTCATGCACATTAATGAGTATGAGTAATAACCTCACAGTCACCATTTTGCTGTTGCTCATCAAGCTCAGTTTTGCAATCTTTCCTCAGAAAGATGTGCTAAACTTACATTGACACTTACACTTACATAGCTTAATGTATTCTGTCCATTCCTACATCGGCATCTAACCAGTTCATGAGCCAAATCAGCAGCGTCCGTGTTTAACTGACTTGCACGACTGTTAGGTGGCAAACACTAGAGACGCACAGTTGTAGGGCAGTCTCATTGTTCCGTCTGCTACTGCAGGACTGGGCTAAATCCTGTGAGCCATCATTGGCCAGCACTCTGCAGCGTAGGAGGGAGTCTGTGGATAAGATGAGAGAACTGGAAGCTCCACCCAGTCCACTGGGGTATTCTGGGATGCAACCAGATGATCCACACCGAGCGAGAATTGTCCCAGGAACCATTGCAGCCAAGGTAAGAAGTCCTCATGGAGTAAAAATAGAAATGTCAGTGCATACATTTGTATGCCTCGAGAATTGGAGAGTGGTGAATTGCAAAGTGTGCCAATCTTTTGTGTGTGTGTGTGTGTGTGTGTGTGTGTGTGTGTGTGTGTGTGTCAGCATGGCGAGCCACTCTCTCCAGCCGCCAGTACTCTAGCTATGGTTCTGACCAGAGGCTTGAGTATGGAGCAGCAGAAGAGCAGCAGGGACTCTCTGCAGTACTCCAGCGGCTACAGCACCCAGACCAACACTCCCTCCTGCTCCGAGGACACCATACCCTCACAAGGTAATACTCACCCTCAACATTTTTTTTCTTCAGTATTCTTTATTATTCAGTGTAAAAATAGATGTTCATGACTCACTGTCACTTCTAGGGTCTGATTATGAGTGCTACTCTCTCAATGGGGATGGTGACAGCGAGGGACAGGCAGACTTTGACAAGTCCTCCACCATCCCACGCCACAGTAACATCGCTCAGAGCTACCGCCGCATGATCCAAACCAAGCGGCCTGCCAGCACAGCAGGTCTGCCTGCAGGTAAGACCCTGCAGGGCACTCCAAATGGTGCAGGGGGGAGCAGCTCTGGAGCTATCACGTCGGGGACGGCCACCATTCGCCGGACACCATCCTCCAAAACTGGAGTGAGACGCACACCGTCCACATCTGGCCCCATTCCTATCCGGCCCCCCATCGTGCCAGTTAAGACCCCCACAGTGCCAGATTCACCGGGGTATGCTAGCCCATCCCAGCATCGTGTGGGCAGCGAGGAGTTTCTATACAGTGATGACCCAACTGCTAGTGACTACATGAGGGCTTCTCCAAAGCGGATGAGCCTCCCTGACACAGCTTGGGGCTGTGGAGGAGGAGGGGTGGACAGGACCGTTTATGCTCAACAGGCCCCTGGCATGGCCGCCCACAGTGCTGAGGAGGACCCTATGCTCGCTGCCAACCGCCACAGCCTGGTGGAGAAGATAGGGGAGCTGGCAGCCAGCGCCCACGCCCTCGGTGAGGGTCGCTTCCCTTTCCACAGCCCTCTGCCAGGGGATCCGGCTCAGTGTGTGCCCCAGGAGCCATCCTCCACGACCCAGGAGGACATGGATATGCTGGTGTCTATACGCCGGGGGGTGAGGCTCCGCAAGGCAGTGACTGACGACAGGTCGGCTCCCAGGATTCTGCGGTAGCTGAGGGACAAAAGGGCTGTGAAGAAGCAGCTGTGGTGCCCTTATTTACAAACTGAAGCCTTGTAGTGAAATGCCACAGCACTTATGTGATGCATGAACTGAGGTACATGTAATAGAGAGAATGTACAGTAATTTGGTGAATGAAGGCCAGTTCACTGAGTAATGAGTGACAATGGAAAATGTCATCATGTCATGTATGTATTGAGTACGTACAAAGTAATCCATATTTCTTTCGGTTTTTATTATCTTTTGTTTTGTTTTCATATGTGGGCTTCGTGCCTGTGCATCTCCGCTCCCTGTGTGACCAGTTGTTTCAGCCCAGTTTGTCCCTTTTTGCCCCAGTGATGAGGACGTCACTACTGTAGGGATCGAATGCTCTGTGTCTTTCTTCTCGCTCTTATGATTATTATAATATTGTGCATTTCTTAATTAACACAGCCACCTGTGAGTGGAAAGTGATAGGCAAAGTGCTCTGTGAGCCTGTCTGTATGTTGTGTTTCTCATCATTACTGTACAAGTACCGTATTACTGTTTTTGTTTGATAAGCTGAACAGCAGCTGTGTAAGTCATGTAAAATAGGAGCAATATGGCAGTGTTTTTATTGCTGTACTGTACTGTCAATATATTCTGCAATTAAACAGGCTTTTTACTGTTAAATGGCTTCAATTGTCCTTGTCAGAAAATGTCAAATCCTCATTAATAGAAAATATTACATCTGTATTGTCAGGAATGCAAACACATTGCTGACATTCGGTGTACTTTGCAATAGTTGCAGTAGTTATTATTGTATTTACCAACATTTGATAGTTTACAACTGTATAAACATCTAAAATGGGCTTTGACTATTTTCCCCCAGTTCCCCAAGTTTTATTTTTTCTTTACTTTCTCCACTTTGGGTTTTTGAAATTGTACTTTGTTAGAATTGTATTTTCTGTCTACGACAGTAATCTTAATTTTCCAGCGGTCTGTGCGCTCTAGTATTATGTAAAACCTAAATATATCTATTGTTCCAGATCATTTTCTGCTTAGTTCACTATAACAGCCATCAGTTATAGCATTTACAACACTGCAGTACTAAAAAATAAATAAAAAAAAAGACAGATGGGGGCGCCAGAGACCCTTCACTGTGACCGAGCTAACTGGCGCCAAAAGGAAACAGTAATGGAGGATATCGACATTACTGCTTCAGGAAATTTCATTTGGCAGACTGGAAATATGAACGATAAGTGAGGATAAAGAAGAGAAGAAGGTAAGGACGTTTCACAGCTCCCAGGAGGAACTACATTCATGCTAACGTTAACTTACACCAATGACACCGTGAGAACCGACATACAATATGCTAACATACTCATGTTTAGAAAATAAAAACATGTTTAGAAAGATACGGAAAAGGCCAAAACTGTAGGTCAAATGACCAAAATATATCTCTTACATAAACTGTTAAGAGATTATATTTCTAACACAATATAGGTCACCATTTAGCTAAGTAGAATGTACTCAAAGTGTAGCCCATACATTCATTTTGGCCAGTATTTTGGAGCTTTTATTTTGTAAAACAAACCATCAGGACATATTCATGTGGAATTTGTCTATGTTCCTGGGGAGCTGGTCAAAAGTAAACTCCCTCATTATTCCTTTTAAACGATTGGTTCTGCTGGAAAACAACTGTGTAAAGCCCCCCCCCTGGGCAACAGTGATGATGGACCACAGGGCCCTTTCCCTGGATAAGGGACCTCTATTTAGAGGGCACTATTGTATGATATATGAGCATAAAGTCCATTTAGACTTACTCTTATTAAGAAGCTACTTAACAGTGTACCCTGGGAAAAATGAACAATAGAGTTCATTAAGTTAGAAGTGGAAAAATACACTGACTCATCACTGACAGTTCTAACTGATTTACAAAGAAAAATGGTAGGCTATAGGAAAGGGGCCAGATAATAAGGATTAGACAGTTGGATCCACTGGTCTAACCACGGATAATGAGGGGTGGTGGTGTCTTGTTTTGGTCCCATGTGTAAATCATATAGAAGATGCTGCAGAACCACCACATCTGAAGAAATGATTAAGTCTGCTTGGCTCAGGAAACCTTCAGTATTTTTCATATACTCCCCAAATGGGTCCCATAATCCTCTTAGCCTCATAAATAGCACATTATTGAATTTGCACTGTTAGTTCATAGCCCTGAACTGGTCGAGTAATGGAAACCTGGTTAATGGTTCGGGCTTGCTGGGATAATTAACTGAGAAAAGAATTGAGGGGTTTCATTCTGCATCTGAGGTAATGTTCTCACTCTCTAAACTGATTTAGAGAGTGTGATTTCAAAGAGAACACCATCACTGCAAATCTCACCTCTTAGTTGGAGTTGGGACACCGAGCTGTGCTAATTTTCATTTTGTTTCATTTTCAATGACTCCTGTGCCTTTTGATGATGTGAGAAATCTTTTAATGTGCTGATAGAAAGTCGCGATTGTTCGTGGCTAAAGCGAAACACTGTTCAATTTAATATACATTTCTCAGTGTGCTAATGGCTTACCGGATAATCCTATTTTTTTATAATAAAAGCGCTCCTCAGACAAGATGTGGCCCTTAAAGTTTGCATCTTTTGTTGGTATCAATGCCATGCATTAATTATTGAAATATTTTGGGCTTTTTCCTTTAAGAGTGGCTGCTGCTGTTCTCATTTTGTGTTTGTACTTGCTGAGCCTTTCAAAGTGAAAAGGCTAAAGAGACGCTCAGTAATTAGATGGTTTGGTTTTGTTTGCTGTTTTTCGTACAACTGACATTTTAAAACCAGATGGTACCTCCACTGCATTATTATTGGCGAAGGTAAATTCTGAACCTGGTTGCACATGTTCCTCCAAAATGAATACCTCTATTATTAAACAGTTTGGGGTTCTACAGCTTAAATACTACAGTAGGTGGTAGGAGCCTTAAGGGGATCACAGATCAAATCTAATTAGCCGTATCTAATACATGAGGGAAATGTCTTTATATTTATCCAGCTCCTCCTAAATGCTTTTTTTTTTTGCCTTCAGGTTGTGATGAGGGAACATGTCCTAAGGGGTCCATATACACAGGAACACTACAATGAACAGCACTACAGAGCTGCTGCTTCTGTCATGGTGTTTCCAGAAATGGCTCTTTGCAGCTCTTCCAGAGGAAACATGTGAGGTAAGGTTTCCATAAATGTTCACTATAAATGTTCAACAATGAATAGCAACCAGAAAGCTGGATGCTTAGTCACCCATTGTAATTGTCCTGTCACTCTTTAATAAACCTGGCTCTGCCAGTTTCAGCCAATTCTTACTTAAAGACATTTTAAACACTCTACTTATTCTGTGGCACATACTGGCTATTAACTGATGTTAATGCCAAATCATCTTAACACTACCTTCCATCATTTCCTGTCATCATTTTATTTTCATTTTTTTACCACGCTTTTCCAGGAAGAATGATAAACAACCTGCAACTAATGGAACACACAAGCTACATTATAGGACCTCCACCCTCCCAATCACATCACCACCTGTATCTAAGGAGCACAGAAGCAAAGGTAGAATGTTTGAACTGCTACAAGGCTGCAATCATTTGCCTTCAGAAGCTACATCTGCCTCTGTTTGAGTCAAGGGAATGGATTCGGTCAATTATTCATTAAGTAAGCATGAAGCTTTTCTAATGTTCGTCAGTGAGATTTTTTTCTCCCTTTAATGCCCTGCAGCTCTCAGTTATCTGTTGGAGGAGAAGGATAAGACCGTTTCATGATTTTGAATTTTTTTTTTTTTTTTTATTCATTACAGCTTTGTTGTTTTTGTGTGGTGTATTTTGGCGTTTAATCTCAGTGGATGGCTGCTGCAACCCTCAAGTAAACTATCCCTCACACTCTGGCCTGGCCCCGTGATTGAATTAGCCTTTGCTACAGCTATCTCCCTTGCTGGCAGTCACAGTGAATTTTTACCATGTGAGACAACATGATAAAAGAGAGGATTTGATTTGCATTCATGCATCACTCAGGGAGTTCAAAGAGAAGTTACAGAGCAGACCGCAGGGTCCTCTCAGACAGTTCAGTCACAATTTCACCTTAAATGTTAAATGCGGTCATTTCCCATCAATAGGCTCTCTGTCATATTTTGGTTGGAGGCTATTTTGGTGCACATATTTTTAAAATGCCCTCCCCCTCCTCAGGTCAGAGATTGTAAAAACACCAGCGAGTGTGGGATGTGTCGTGGTGAGAAAGCCCACTGCATGCACCACGTAAAAGAATACAGCGATCAACCAATATGAGCTTTGTGCTCCAGCTGCAGGCTGTGATTCAAAATTGTCTAGGGGCTCACCACCATTTACCGGAGTTATTGCATGAAAAGAACAGTTTAGTGCAGAGAATGGATTCTGGGAAAAATTGCAGTGATGGATTGTGGTTGCAAATTGATAAGGATCTTTCAGCTGGAGCTTTGATGAGTTTCCAAACTGAATACAGATGTAGCCTATGTGTGAGCGGAGGTATGGCATTGAACGACATCACACCTCAATGCACATGAATATTGATCCATGCATGTCTAAAGTAAAGGTTGACACGAAATGGGAGACAAACTCAATAGAGCATACAGCCGCGCTCTCTGGCCCTTTATTTCCTTATCTTTTTGACAATTCAGAGCCTTCCAGTCCATGTAATATTTAGCCTTCTGGCTTGTCAGAGAAGAGAGGGGAATTGGAAGTGTGCAGTCTGTGGGAATTAGCAGCAGACACCTACAGATTAGGTTTATAGTGCTCTGGGTGCTCGGCAGGATAGCAAAGTGCAAAGGGAAAGGAAGAGCATTCAGGGTGACCAAGTTATAGAGGTGTGAATCTTCACTGATCATTCAATTCGATATCTCGATGCATCACGATGCGTCAAATAAATCTTTCTATTAAAGCCATGTAGGATATTTAATTCATAGCTTTTCAAGCTTCAAAAACAAAACATTCTGCAGTGCTCTAATACAAAGTAAATTGGATACATAAAACTAAAGTACTGAGCATATGGCACTTCCTGAATGATAAACATAACAGAATATGTTTAACAGAAATGTTGTTAGGCCTACATTAAATTGTAAACAGAAATAATCGATTATGGCCCGGTCGATTATCGATGCAGCATCGTCCATGTGCACGATTCGATGCATTGATTATTTGATTAATTTCAACACCACTATAATGTTAATATGAACTATGGTGCGCATATAACACTGGCTGCAAAGACGTACGGGGCCCAGGCTGTCTTAAATCATCATGTTTTTCACAGTTTAACAGCTCAGATCCTAGCAATCGCATTTGTATCAATGCGTTTTCGAGTTTCTTCAAACTATACATGGAACGTGATTGTGTGGACATGTGATTGCAGAAATGCAGTGCAATGAAGGAACTGTAAACTACAGTGTTGAGGGCACTTGTGACCAGAAGATTGTGGGTTCAGTTCCTCAGTCAGTCAGGGAAAAGATGAGTGCAGTGCAGCAGTTAATTCTCCTTCAACAACAACAACAACAACAACAACAACAACAACAACAACTGTAGAAGTGTTCTTGAGCAAGACAGTCCCAACTGCTTCACTGGAGCCAGTATTGGTTTCCAGACATAGCTCGAAAGAACGGATATGTGTTTACTCGACTTTCTCTGGACATGAAGGATGAGTGATTTTTCTCTCTAACAACAGTCTTCACGCTGAGAGCGGATTTGTGGCAGGCGGTGTCATACAGCGGGGAAGGCTCTTGCTGCGTGTGCACAGGCTCAGCCGGCGCGGAGAGCTTTGAGGCGGGGACCCTCCTGACCAGCACACAGGGTGGGGTTCACCGAGGAGCTCCGTCCAGCGCGCCGCCACGCCCCCGCGCTTGGCGCTGTCCGGTGCTCTGGTGCTGAACGCTGGGTGCGAATACAGACAGACTGCCTACAGCGCTGTGTGGACTACCTGCACTCAGCCGTGCTGCATGGTGGAGTCAAGACTCGGATCTCTCAGGATGAAGAAGCTCTAAGTTGAGAGGGGTCTCCTGGAAGGATCATATCGTGGATAACTATGAAGGACATGTTTCTTAGGTGTTTCTTTTTTCTTTTTTAATGCTTTTCTACCAACCCCCCCCCCCCCCCCCCCCTGAGTCTCTTGGAGGTACATAACTTGCCACCAACATGATTTGGAGTGTTTTGTTATGGTGCCTTCTGACGCCGGCTGCTGGATATCAAACACAGGAACGACTGCCTTTTTTTCACGGGCATGTTTTTGAGAACTCCGCGACGGCTTCTAAAGTAAACGGACTGAGCATTCCGGTGAGGCGCATCAACGCGCAAAAATGGTGCCCAGTCTCCGGCATGCACTTCAAACTGTACGGAAACGGCAGCGAAGATTTCCGCGCTTTCGCCCACCACAAGCGGGGAAATATGTTGCTAAAAACTTGCAGGGTTTTAGACAGAGAGGCTCGCTCCGAATACGTGCTGAGCGTAGGTCTGTGTTGCCGGACCTGCGTGTCGGAGTCTGTCGTCTTCGAGGTTGCGTCGGTAAAAGTGGACGTTTTGGACACCAACGATCACGAACCGACTTTTCGCAGTGCAGACACCGTTCACATAACTTTAGATGACACCACTGCTCTCCGTAGCGTGGTTTACAGGCTGGAGGCTGTCGACGCCGACAGCGGCAACAACGCAGAGTTGACATACATTTCCATCCCCAAAAATGGCAGTTTCTATGTTGTCCCGAAAACAGGGGAAGTTCTGCTGGTTGACTCTATCCTGGGTCTCCCCTCTGAAGTCAAATTCTATGTTTTTGCCAGAGACCACGGGTGGCCGCCCCTGACCAGTAAAGGTGTAGTGGTTACTATTGCCCCACAGCGGTGGGCGACCCGTCCTGCTGAATTAGCGGGGTCAGGGAGGGGAGGACGGTCGCCGAGGGCTTTACTTGACCCCGGCACAATGGTCTTCCTCAACGTGTCTGAAGATGCCAGCATCGGCTCAGTCATAACGAGCCTGAGTCCCAGCAGGTTTCAGTCAGCCGCCTACGAGTTGGTTTACCCAGAGTCAGAGAGCTCTCCGGTCACCGTGGGCCGCGACAGTGGAGATATCACCATAAGCAGGAGGCTGGATAGGGAGACAGAGCCTTTCCTGGAGCTCACTGTTAAGATTCAGGATAAACGAGGTGTGTAGAATATTCCTCCATTAATCCACACTTAAGTAAGTTAGTTCATGCGCCCCCACCCTCCTCCCCCTCCTTTCCCCAGGAATAATTTGCATGATGCCTTATTTTAATGGTATGCTGCGCATTACACACACATGGTAAAAGCGTGCTGCCATCTGGACACATTGCCCTTCATCAGTGGAGCCCCTCAGCAGGCCTGACCTATCCATCACATCCATACAGGGCTGTCAGTGTACAGTAGCTGCAGCACAGGCTCATTCCACAGGTGTGCCTCATTATCATCTATCCAGCCACATACCTGAAGTATGAGCTCCAACAATGCAATCAGTCAGTGCAATTTGTTTGATGTATTTCAGTATTTATTTTTTTTTCTTCCAATTTATTATGATGATGCATTTCAGTTATGATTGAACACTACAAGCTCATTTGTACCAGAAAGAATATATATATTTTTCAGTTCGTGAACCGTTGTGAAGTATGTCCTTGATTGACAGAGTTTGCAACTGTGAAGTTGTTTTCAGAGCTAATCCTTGCAGAGTGGCAAACCACTGCGACCCTCGCTCCCTCTCATCTCCTGGCATTACTCCTCTAATCCTCCTCTCATTCACTCTCTAGTCCCAGGGATTTGATGTAGCACTGCCACAGTCAGGCAGCCTCTCAAATTCTCGGAGGAACGCTGAAACTAAAAATGTGTATCAGTTGTCCAAGTTTTGTTTTGCTCCTCTGAAAGTTTGACTTAAAAACAAGAAAGTAAAAAAAACAAGGAATCAAAATGATTTGCTTTGTAAGTGCGCTACACAGTGTGCAGGAAACAGTGTGTGCTGTTTTTACTTGAATTGCCTGCTGCTGTTACATTGCACAGCATGTTTTAGATTGTAATTGCATGCCTGATTGGGACACATTCTTGCTATGGGGTGTCTAGAGGTTTTTCAGAGAGAGAGAGAGAGAGAGAGAGAGAGAGAGAAAGAGCAAAAATAGTCAGAATTCTGACAGTTTTTTTTGCACAGATGCATAACAGAAATAAGCCACTCTAGCCTGACATATATTCAGATACCTTTCTCCATTTTACCTCTCTCACCTGCAAAACTCTCATCTCCTGATCAAAGACATGACATGTCCTTTATCCTGTGACTACAGCTTCCCAGACAGAATCCTGAAGGGAGTCTGGGAGGACAGGCCTTTCTTCTGCTTGTCTCATTCCCAATCCCTGCATACACATTTCTCTGAGGGAAGGAGTCCATTTTAGTAGGCTTTATTTTTTTTATTTGAAAGATTTTACCTAATCTCCCATGTGAACTCGCGTTTTACCGTTGCATGTGGGTTTGCTTGGATGTTGCAATAAATTCGTGGTCTGTCTCATAGATAAAGGAGCTTCTGGACAAGAAAGAGAAAAGAAAGAGTGAGATGCTTTGTATGTGTAGTGTCTTTGTAGGTGTTTGTTTGTATGCAAGTGTGAGATGGTGCGGTCCTACTAAAATTGACCCCAGGTACGATAACAACAGTTTTAATAAGGCCCCATGTGTTGCAGCGTTTCAACTTATTTTCCCACCGTGAACTCTCCGTAGCACAGAGCTGTCCGTGGTGCTGACAGTCACCTGCTGAATGTCAAACAGAAAGCACTGGCAGGCTGCAGTCTGCCTGCCGTTCAAAGAATATTCAAGTGGGCAGCGTTCAGTGCAATAACAATAACAGCATTTACTACATTATTCACAAAAACTAAATACAAACACAAAATAATACACACTCTAACACAATAGGTACACTCTAACATAATAGGCACACTCTAACACAAGAGCCACAGCATGACAAACCGTGGCCTCAACAACAACGCTGCTCAGTGACAGGTACCACCTGTGCCTTTGTAACAGTGCAGCTAGTTTTTATTGCAGCTTTATTGTTGTTGTCATTCAACTGCTGTGTCTTCCTTTCATTTCACGTCACTTTCATTCCGACACAGATGTGCCAATACTGATGAAAAATCGTCCGTCTGGTCCTCTTCTTCTACACCACTACAATTGCTGGTCCCCATACATTTATACACTACTATTGCCACCATCACTATAACGTCATATGGTCTTGCCTGTGTGCATAAATGTACCTTATTGATTCCCTGTTAACAGGCTTCACTTCCTAATGTTTGCTCTCCTGGATGATTCCAAGGATGTTTGTTACACTCTGTGTGGGGAAAAAGAGTACATGCGCTTATTAACTGGTGAATGTAGATTTACTAAATGTGAAGTGAATGTCTGCATTAGCTGTTTAATGTGGGCATAATCACACTGGTGCGAGGCTTTCTTATGTTAATAAGGTTGCAGTGGGTACAGCGTTATGATTAGAGCCATCAGTGGAGCGGTTATTTGTGCTGTTCAAATGGAGATTAAAAAGTCTAGTTTGACACTAAGATATCGCAGGTAAATTATTCTGGCACACTGCAGAGAAGGGGGAGATGGAACAGCAGTACTGGATTACTCTCAGTATGGGGTCCATCGTCATTGGCATACTTACCTGAAAGAAAATGTGCTTACCAAAAACTCATCCTCTGCGTCCCCCTCCTCCTATGGCTCTCAGACGTGACTTGTTTGAACACTGAGCCGTCTTTGTGGTCTGTTGTATTAATCAAAAACAATATTAAAAGGTTTTATTTGAATAAATGTTGTATAATAACGTTATAATGAGCTTAATATGCCGACACGTTTTACTAGTGTAGTGCTACAGTAGGTTGCACCCATCTTGTCCAGGAGACGCAGTTTGTCATCCATTTATAAAAAGATACATGGACCTACATGCACCAAAATGTGGTTGTTTCTCATAGTCATAAATATAATTAAAATAATTTGCCATATCTCTCATATCTGCTCATATCTGATGTCATTACTCATCGTTGTGATTGCCATTTTCTGCAGAAATCGAGCACTTCATGTAATCATGCAACGTATTAGTGTCACATAGGACTGCTCCGTGTGAACAATGACATCGCTTAACCAGTTTGGGATTATTCTTGACTCTCGCTCACTCCTAAAGTAATATTCTTATATTACATATTACCATCACGGCGCTGCGATTCATTATTACACCACTTAGTTTTTAATTACACCCACAAAGTTAGGAATTGCTTTGTCTTTCGCCAAAACAAAACAAACATTTTCACTTAATTTCTTTTCTTTGAATTATTACTGCGCTCCAAACTTTCTTTAACGTATTAAGAAAATTAGGTTGTGTAAATTATTATCTGAGTTTCTGTATGGGGCGTTATTTTCAGATAGCTGTACTTATTCAGAGATCATAGTGAGACATTTTTGGCCGGTTGGGATCTAATTAGGACTTTACTGCATGTACATAGACAGGATCTCAGGACCCCCTGATAACTTTAACACTATTTTTCTCACTCTGATGCATCAGATTTAGTATACAGTAGTATCACCTTTTTACCTAAGGAGTCTGTTCTTGCTCAGGGCCCCATGACTAGATCCCCTGCTAATGTTGAAGACATATTTACCTTACCTATTTTATTCAGTTCATCACAAATCCCCATAGAAAACAATGAAGTGATATTTTTCTGACATAGCCCCTGTGTATCAAACCAGCATATAAAAAGAAGAAAAAAAAAAAGGTATGGAAGTAGGCCATGACTCATGACTCACAGAAACTGGTTATGTTGTTTTTGAGGAGAGGGAGTGAGGGACCTCTACAGCTCTTCCTGTAAAGGATTTTTGCTGGCCCGCAGAGGACGTCAGTTTAGATTTGTACCGGTGGGGATTGTTTTTGTGCTTTTGGTTGTCCCATCCGAAGAATTCTTTTTTTCGCACCTGAGTAGGACTCTGTTAATGGTATTTGACGGGTTAGGAGGAGTATTGAACTCGTGCTGCAGTCCTTTGTGAGTTGGAGTGGGGGGGGGGGATATTGGAGTGGTTTCTCCCTCTCCTTTAGGCATCTGTGGGCAGGGTGGCATTCAGCTTGTGGTAATCACCTCTTCCCAGCCTGTTTTGTCAGGGAACCTTATTCTGCTCTCTCTCCGTCCTCCTCTCTCTTCCCGTCTCTGTCTCATAGTCAGCATCTCGCCTCGTGCTGTCTTTAATCCAATTTCCCCTTTCGTATCCGTTTTCTTTTTCCTCCCCCCCACCATATTTGCATATTCCTCTTGTGATGTGAAATTAATTGAGACCCAATCTCGTTTTTGTTTGTAATTTGTGACTGTGGGGCTGTTTGTTTAAGTAGAAAACATTTTCACAAAAAGCTGTGTGCATTTATTCAATTTAGTCAAAATGCCCGTGGTGCTGGGGCTTTATTATGCCTGTGTGTTCTGTGAGCATGTGTGTGGTTGCATGTGCATGTACGTGCTGATATCTTTTCCCTGCGTACATATCTAACTGTGTACATTTGTTTGTGTATCAGTCTGTGCTTGTGTTCAACGTTATGATTGTCCTTTCAGTATCTCAGATTCCCCGCAGCAAAGAATCTGAGATTTGTTGCCTGACAACATACTGTGAAGCTGTAACATGCCTGCAGCATTTGATTTCTGCTCTGTGGTTTCTCAGTTATCAAATGGCTGAGTCTATGCAACAACCTTGCAGTTCTCTCTTCTCTATAGTCCTAGCATGTATCTGATGCCATATAGGAGGGAAGAGGAGTGGGTGTGTGCCACAGTTTTCTCTTTTTAAAAGATGGGATTAAGCTCAGAGAACAAGAGCAGGGAGAGGAAGGAAAGTAGCTCTCCTGCACATGTAGAAGAGATATTTAAAGTGGGGACACAGAAAGGTCGGGACAAGCTGTAATGCTGGGGGGCATGGTCACGAGCGTGACTTTAAGATCAAGAAGGTTAAGTCAGGCAAAGGTGAAAAAAAGAATGAGAGAGATAGGGAAGGAAGGAGGCAGAAAAAGATGGAAGGAGTGTGAAAATGCATGTCTGTGTGAGATTGTTTTTCTTGCTTTACTGAAGATAAGTAAAGGGCAGCCAGATCAGAGGCAGGGCGTTGTATACTGCCAATGAGAGGTCGGCTTGGTGAAACATAATTGATAGATGGTTACAGGGCAGAAGTGAGAAACTATTGGGGCGGGCAGGAGGGGAATGAGGTGTGCATGTACTCTAGTCTGTAGTAGAGTGGATGGCTACAGGGCACGGGGAGGGTGGCAAGAAAATATAGAGCTGTACAGCTGTGAAAAGGGCAATGTGTGCTAGTATTTGTCTGAAGATTGTTGGGGGGCAAATGAAGGAAAGATGAGGAAAAAAGTATGACCTGACCTTTGGAATGGCATGTAGAGGAGAAAGCAGAAGATGGAGAGATAGAAAGACAGAATATTGTGTGTTCTCACCCGAAACAATACCTTAATTTAGGGTAGCAGCCGATACAGAGTATTTGTCCTAGGGGTGTCCCGAATATCATTATGGGGCTTGAAAGCTTCAGTGAAAAGTATTCAAATAGATATGCAAAGCTTCTACAGGGGGGTGGAGGCTCCAGCGGGCACTGGCATCTCTCTCTATCTCTCTCTCTCTCTCTCTCTCTCTCTCTCTCTCTCTCTCTCTATCTCTCTTGTTCACTGTTCCCTCACTTGCTTGTCATTTCCCTTCTTCAAAAAACTGGAAAGAAAGAAACCCGAAGACTTTGAATTCTGATTGGGACGTCAATAACCATGGCAACAGGTGAAGCTTCGAAGCCCTAATTGATCCAGATTTAAACCTGGAGCTCACCGAGATAATATTTTATGTAAGGTAACGCTGATGCTGTTCTTTTTCTTTGGAGGACACTTTGCAGGGAGTGCTGTGTCACACTCAAAACTGGCCTGCCGTGACTTAATGAATATAACTGATAGCAGAAACACCTCATTTTGTCATGTCCTTATAATGACAATGACAGAAAACACGTCCAGTCTGCTTGATACCAGATCAAATTGGCGGATCTACCAAAGCAACTAGAGGAGGAAGAAAGATATTTGTGTGTTTATGCTGATATCAGAGCAGGATATGTTGATTTAAGTTGTCAAAAACATAATTATAGAGCCGGAGATGTGAAAGGAGCGAGTTCATATATGTTCGTCATTCTGTTTACATGAGCAATGTCTATCTTATTACAGCAGAAACCCCAACACTCGAGCCATATAAATTACACAAGTTTGCTGTGTGAGGTGTGGTGGGAGCAGTGCTGGAGGAAATACTGAATCTCAGTACCAGAGACATATTTACATATTTAAGTACCACAATGACAAGCCTACTTAAGTAAAAGTAAAAAGTACCTGATTTTAAATGTAATTTAAGTATTTAAAGTAAAAGTACGTGCTATATGTCAAGACGCATTTCGCAAGATTGCAGCATAAATACCACGTTACTAACCAAAATGAATAGCACTACAACAACATGCAAAAGCTAGCTAACGTTAATGTTAGATAGCATAGCAACAAGTTTGCTTACCTCAACATGCTTCTTCAAATTTGAAGGAGACTTCTTGAAGGCCAGGCAGTGGCGATTCTACACAGAGACCTAGGGAGGCCCGTGCCTCTGTAGACATGTCCCTGTGCCCCCCCCCCTCCCCCCGTGCTGACCAAATAAAAAAAATTATGAATTTATTATAATTTTACACACGAGCGCCAAAAACGGAACTGATGTGCGACGCAACGTTCTACACGGGTAAATTAGAGCGGCGCACCCAAACACTGTAGCCTGGCTGCAATGTGTGGTGCTGCTCGGTGAATGAGAGGAGAGAGAGAGAGAGAGGAGCTACAATTTCTCCTGTTGCAAGAGTCGAAGGTAAGCAAAACGATTTCATCTCGTAAGTGACTTGTTGTTCTTGCACATAACCGTGTTACTTTTGTTCCTCACACTGACAATGAAATCAAGTTTGTAAATGTCTGGTCTCGATGTGTTTAGAAACGTAATCATATCTAAGCAAACTCATCGAAGCAGAAGCGAATATCCAAATGTCAGTATCCTTGCTAGGTCTACACAATGTTGTGATGTAAACCACGTAACTTCATCCATCTTGGCTGTTGCATTGCGATAACAAATACATTTGAGTAAAGTAATCAACAGACTATCTGCCCGTGTTAAGTAGGGAGGGATGGTTAGGCAACGAAATGTAATGCATGCCCCTTTGTTTTTTCTTCTTCTAATAGTTCTCATGAAACGAGGAAGGGACATAGCGTCCTTTTTTGCCCCAGTAAACAAAAAAGTGAGAAAAACAGCAGTGAGAGAAACAAATCAAAGTATTGAGGAGCAGGAAGAGAAGGAGAGCCAGAGGAGGCGAAGGAGAGGTTGGAGAGAGGGCATGTGATGAAAGTGAGGGCTCTGATACAGAGAGGGAAATTCCAGAGGGTGAGGAGGTTGAAGAAGAGGGTGAGGAGGAAGAAAACACACAGGGACAGAGAGAGGAACAGCCAGAGGGACAGCAAGTGGATCCATGTGGATCAAGTACTGCACCATCAGGTTTGTGATGAAGAAGGTTCTTACTAATTGCAAAGCAGTGCAATTACATTACAATTTCATTGTAGGCCTACTGTGTGTCCTTAAAATGATGATTTCTGTTGTAAATTCTTTTTTTGTGTCAATATGGCTGTAATGTTTCTTTTTTTGAAGTAAATACTTGGCCTACATTTTGAAATGCATGCAGATATACATGCATAAGTAAATACATGTTGTACTGTAGTTGTGCCCTATGTTTACTGTACATCTTTCTACAGATATGAGCAAGTCCAAGAATGATGTACCAGTACAGCCCAACTTGAGAAATATTCCCAACCATTTTGATGGGGGACAGAAGACGGAGCTTCAGGCCAAACTGGTATAATCTTCATCCATGGCTTGAGTATTCTGGCATGACGGACTCTACATATTGCTATGCATGTAGACATTTTTCATTTTTTTATGGCCCTACCTCTCTTGCACCTGCACTCACTCTTGTACAAAATAAATGTTTATATGATTTTAAAGTAAAATAAAGTTTATAATCTTTAAATATCATTTGTTGCCATTTTTTGATGTGCCCCTCTGTTTAAACACTGGCCCCTCCTTGGCCCAAAAAAAATTTGTTTAGAACCGCCACTGAGGCCAGCAGCTCATTTTTGTCGGGGCAGGCATAGTTTACATAGGAACCTCCACGAGTCGTTTTTTGCTCCTGTAATTTTGAATAATTCTTGTAAATACGGCCATGGGTGGCTTATTGATTCAGGCTCAGACTCCATCTGCTAAGGCACCACACCAGACTATGCGGGTGTTGGAAAAGCGGAAGGGCTCTGAAATCTTTGGTTAGAAGGATCAGCTAGCAGGCCCGGCTAGCTCAGTCAGTAGAGCAAGAGACTCCTAATTTCAGGGCCGGGGGTTCGAGCCCTACGTTGGGCGCAATACTTTGGGGTGGCAGTAGCTTAGTCAGTAGGGAGTTGGGTTGGGAACTGGATTGTTACACGGTTGCTGGTGGTGGACTGGTAGCTGGAGAGGTGCCAGTTCACCTCCTGGGCACTGCCAAGGTGCTCTTAAGCAAGGCACCGAACCCCCAACTTCAACCCCTCACTCTGACATCTCTCCATTAGTACATGTATTGGTACTGAGCATGTGTGTGTAATTCAGGCCTGTGTGTAATGACAACAGAGTGAAAACATTGTAATTTCCCCTTGCGGAATTAATAATAATGTTATTATTATTATTGGGTCCAGAGCCTTATAGGGCTCTGATTGGGTCAAAGATTAGCGTTCTAGAATCTTTGGTAGCAACCCGTATATATCTATGGAGACCAAACTTCACTGGTGAGACAAACGTGTGATGGTCAGGAAGACGTTTTGGCAGGGGGAAAAACTGATCAGAAAATGTAACGAAAATGTAACGGAACGTTGTAGAAATGTAGTGGAGTAGAAAGTATAGATAATTGCTGCAAAATGTAACGAAGTAAAAGTCAAAAGTATGCACTATTGATTCTACTTAAGTAAAGTACAGATACATGAAAAATGTTCTTAAGTACAGTAACGTAAGTATTTGTACTTTGTTACATTCCACCACTGGGTGGGAGATGTGGAAGATGTGAGTGCTGCAGTGCTGCGAGAACAGTCAGGGTGACAGGGAGTTTAAATCTGGCTAAGGGTCTGCATTATTGATGCCCATTACCACAAACATTGTCAACTCCAGACATTGCACGGAGGCAGGCGCTGTCAGGTAAATGTCGTGCTGACCTCCAACGGCACAAATTCCCAGAATGCCCCCATGCAACCTTGTGTCTACCTGTGTGATAAATGAGGACGACTTGCACATTGTACAAGGAGCTTATCGCCAACTGCGAAGGTTTAGTTTCATTCAATCTAATTCCTGATGGGCTGACACCAACTTAGTGGGAGACAAAGGTTTGAGGGTTATGTTGACGTGATTGAATCTTCTGCTTTTGTATTTGCCAAATTTGTAATAATTTGTAATGAACGCAGTAGCAGTTTATGTCACTGGCTGTCCCCTGCACATCTGCCCTTCTCTCCATCCATTTAAAACGTTAGTTTTTTTGCTCCACCTTTGCATGCTGGATAGCCTCTCTGTGGTTTTCCCCCAAAGAGCCGAATTGATTTTGTGTTATTGATTACCCAGGAGCTGTTTTGCTCCCAGTCACAAGACACTTTAAACAACAATTTATATGTCGCAGAACAGGCTGTGACAGACTGTTGCTGATAGTTTACAAACTCGCGGAGAGGTAGGTGCATGATTGAATCAAAGTGCTGATAGAACTATCTTGAAGTACTCTAATGAATCAGCCTTTCAGACAAGACTGCCAGAATGGGCAAGGGGAAATTGGAGCTAGCACTGGGTTATGTCATGGGAATTCAATGCTTGTGCTTATTTATCTATTTGGTCTTGAATTTCTCAACCTTTTGTACCCAAAGGTCCAATTAACTGAGCATAACAATGGTTGCAGCTCCGCTGTCTGTGGCTCAAAGAGGCACTGATAAATACACAGGACGCGGACAACTTTGAAAGCCACGTCGGGTTAACTGTGAACAAGATTATTTTTAACACAGGAAAAAAGATCACATGGCTGGCCAAGTTGCCTAGTGAGATGTTTTGACATGCCATGAACTTTTCTTCGGAGGAAAGCGCACAAATTGCAGTAATTGACGTAATTGCGCGACACCAATTTGGACAGTGCAAGTGCGGCTTTTGTTGAAAAGATGAAAATGACTGCCAAAAAGATATGATAGAATGAAGAACAAGACTTTTTAAGTCTGACTGGCGACCAAAAATGCTATGTAAAAGGCAAGGGGACTGCAGCTCAGATTAGAAAATGTGTTTAAAGATGACGCCCATCTTACGGTAACAGGGAGGCAGTCTACAACTCCATCACAGCCAGAGGATGGCTGATTACAGTAGCAGGTGTTTTTGATGCAGAGACAATGTAGTGCCTCTCGGGGCTGATGAGCATCCACAACAGAGCATGGGCTACATAGGCTGTTATGAGGATATTTTCAAATGTAACACTTTGTTTGTGTGTGTGTGTGTGTGTGTGTGTGTGTGTGTGTGTGTGTGTGTGAGAGAGAGTTGCAGATTTATAGAGAGATATGCAAACAGAGGATCTAAACACCACAAAGGAGGACATACAAAAGACAATTTTTGTTAATTCTTGTTTTGTGATCTGGCTTGGAATGTTTATTGTATGCCTTTGTTATGTTCTTCCCATCTCTGTTTGGACATTTCTGTTATGTCAGTTCCAAGCTGTGTGTGCATGTAGAGCATGTGTGTGTAAGGGTTTCTTTCTTTTTTAGTTCCAGCTACCAATTTTGTGTCTGTTCTCGGCAGAAACCAGTGAACGTCGAAAAGAACGGCTTTCTTTTTCTATCTTTCTCTCTGCCTCGACAGTGTAGGGCTTAATTCTGTGGACTAATCAGACCATATGGTCCCTACAGTCTTATGATGTGCTGAGAAGGATGGGATAAGGATGCTGCTGTGTCGTTAGTGGTGCCAGCCTTGCCATGGAAACACATATATACACGCGCCACTGCCACACATTAACGATCCAGATCTGGAACTGAGTTTGCAGCAGCTCTTATAACCCTTTTTACTCAAAATGAAAAAGATTTTAAAACATGACGATGTTTAGACTATGTGCATGTCATTTTTCACAAGTTATCGGCTCATAATTACTGCTGCCCTTTCTGCCCCTGCACTACAGCTGCTATTTAATCAAGTCATTCCAATAATTAATTGTTTGAATGTTGTTAACTTGGTTTTGATTGATCTGATTGAGAAATAGCTGCGTCTGTCAAACACTAAATTGAGGATCTGTCCCTAAATGTTTGTTTAATCCCATGAATAATCATGCGCTCAAAGTTCCAAATGAGTCACTCAGCCTGTCTTAATATTTTGATTGAGTGGGAGATCACCATATATTTACAGTAAATCCTACTGATGAAGCATTACTTAAAAAATATATGAATATAGACATTATCACAGATTTGGGGCATTAAAGTTGATTAATATTGGTATTTGCTACATATGTTAGACATAATCATAGATTTCCGTTGTTAACATAGCTGTGATAGCAGATATTGTGATAAATTGTCATGAGGTGGGGGAGTTTAACACTTGCTTTCTCCCCCCACACAGTGGGTGATAAACATTGATCTTTTTAATCTTGTTTAATCTTGCTGGCCTGCTGCTAATGACGGGAGATGATGGTCCATATGGGATAGACTGCTCACTGGATTAGATATCTAAATGAGAACTTTATCCTCGTCCTCTCTTCCTCTTCCACCATTGCCAATAAGCCAGACCGCAGTCACATGCTGAGTTACAGTTTAATGCATTTGACTAGTGCTGTGTGTGTGTGTGTGTGTGTGTGTAATGCAGACAATGGACAACCTATATGTTTTTTGGAGGAACACTGTCAGAGTCAGCTGCTCCATACTAATCTGCTGTACTTCTGCAGAAATACATTTGCAATAATGCAACATATGATTGTACCTTTGTACAATAACAGACAGTGATAGGGTGTTCCCAGAATGCCTCCCTCTCTGGTGTGCAAAACAAACCCAGATCCAGGTTCTGGTTTTAGTGATAGATTAATGCTGTCTCCCCCGTATACTGTGGCTTGTTTTTCCCATTAAACCTGTGCGGCTCCCTCTGTTGCTTCTGCCTGGCCCTGGCTAGCTGTGTGTGTGTGTGTGTGTGTGTGTGTGTGTGTGTGTGTGTGTGTGTGTGTGTCTGTATGTGTGTGTGTGTCTGTGTGTCTGTGTGTGTGTGTGTGTGTCTGTGTGTGTGTCTGTGTGTATGTGTTGGCATTTCTGACTGTGCATGGGCTGTGTCTATGTGTGTTTGTGTTTCTTTGCCTGTGCTTCTATGGAAAGATATCGAAAAAGGCTCTGAGGACAACCCCCATCAATCACCAGCTCAGAAGGAAATGGAGAGAGGGATGGAGGATGGAAAGAGAGATGGAGGTCGCCACAGGGAGCAGCATTTGGAGAAAAGGAGAGGGGGAGACAGAGGAAAAGTGGATGAAGGGATGGAGCAGTCCGGGCTGGCTTTGATTGAGCTGGGTAGTGTAGTTTATATCCTTTAGAGATAAGGCCGGGGAGCACTGCTCAGCTGCTTCCTTCCCCTGTAGCTTGAACTGAACGTGATAATAGGAAAGCGTGAATGGGGCAAATTGAATTAATGCCGCGGCACACCATAAAAGCCCTAACTATAATGCATTTTAAAATCCTATAATGAGCAGAGAGTTAAAATAATTTCACACTCCAGTGAAGAAGATGGCCCTCTAACAGATTTTGGGCTTGGCTGACACTGGCAAGGCTTTTGTCACTTAATGTGACTCTAGGTGCTATGTCGAAATGATACTTACTCTTACTTCCTGGGGTACAGCAGTGTGAGGCAAACTTAGCGAACAAATGATTCAAATTCCCGCAACACATGCAAAGCTTAATCAGAGCAGGGAGCGGCTGCTTGCCTGCTGATGTCTCGCTTGGGTCAGCTTTACAGTCTCTGGGTAAAACGGAGTTGCAGAGAGGGCACATCTGCCATGAAAGGACTCCCTCATTACTCTCCATTAACAGCCCATTCAGTGATGGGGACAGCGGTAGGAGTTTGGACCCTATCCTGTTTGTTTCCACACACACACACACACACACACACACACACACACACTCATACGCACGCTCATACAGAGGAAATACACAGATGTGGGCTTTCATATGTACACGCACAGGAACACACTAAGTATTTTTCCCTGTTACCCACCCTCAGATAATCTCAGCTCTCCCATCCTCATCATTAGAGTCGTACCGTCATAAAGCTGAAATTACCTCTCCATCATGAAACCAGGGAGAGAGAGAAAGATAGCTCTCTGACACACACTAACACTAACAGACGGGTGCTGATAGAGACTAATGACAAAATGAAAGCCGCTGGTAAGAACAGTGCACTTTCTGGCTGGAATGGAAGGGAGCAACGTGGTATCAATCGCTATTTCCTCTTCCCTTCTCCTCTTTTCTCTTCTCGACCTTCACAAACATTATCCCCAACCCTGCTCACCATCATTTCTTGAGGAATTTTTTTTTTTTTTCTGGAGCTGCTTTGGGCTTCTTGGAACACCTTACACTTCTCGCATAACCTCAGGCAAGTTGGAGCTGAGAGGTGCACACACCCACTGTTACACATCAGAACACAAACATCGCACACACACAAAGTACGCTGCAGTGAAATCACATACATACATGCACAGAGAATTTCACACACATGAATGCACAAACAAGATGCAATTCAATACAACTTCAATACTCCGACATCACCAAACGGTACATGACGCACAAATGCACACACATGGTATTAGTGGTCGACCAGTATGGGTTTTGAAATGGCCGATGCCGATATTTAGAGTCTGGGCTGGGGACATCCACATAATAGTTTTCGAGCCCTGTAAGCTAGCTTAGATGGTTGAAGGCTTGATACTATGATGCTGCCGTCTGCCCGTAGAATTAAGAAATTCACACAACAGACACATTGCAACAGATGTGTCTGCAGACATTTTTTGTTAATCGGCCTTGTCACTTATTTTAAAATATCATTAATCGGCCGGATTAATCGGTCTATCACTAAATGGTATATACAAGTTGGGGAAAAAATAATGTTCACTGCTCCAGGCAGGATAAAGAACGCCCAGAAGGAGGTGCAGACAGAGCATGGCAGGGAGAAGCCAAACAGTAATTTATATCTGTATACCTTTTTATACCTCTTTCTGAGAGATTGCACTGGCATATTCCATCTTGCATTGTCATTTTTAGATTAACTGTCCTTGCCACCTTCCAAATGACTGGTCTCTGCTGTGACCAGCGTTTGCAAGTCTGCATCTGTTGGGGATTTCCTCCTCTGTGTCCGCCCTTTTGGGACAATGTGTCTGACTCCAAATAAAAGACCTATATATCCCCGCGCATTTGTTACATTTAAATTGAAATGATCCTAAGCAAGAGCCAAATAAGACGATAACATAAAGTCAAATACATTCATTTAATCAGACACGCATCGGAGTTTCAATACACAGGTCTGTGGGATCACAAGGCACGCAGAAACTAAGTTTCCCTAGCAACAGACAAAAATCCGGAACCGTTCCACATATCTCTAGGCTTGTCAGACCTGCATATTGTACATCCATGTCATTTGTAGTGTAGTGGGTTGGTGGGTGGAAGGGTGGGTGAGTGCACTGTACTGTACGTTTGCTTGAGTGCGCATTATTTCTAAACTAAAGTGTCTGTTTGGATAGCAGCGACATTCTTCTACCACAAATTTGAGAATAGAGAGCATACTTCACAGCCAGATCTAATTATGAATGATATCACAGATAGTTGTGAAGATACAATACTTGACTACTAATGTAGTGCTTATGTAAATGTGGCCTAATACCTGTTATGTGAGTACAGTTCCCCCCCCCCAAGGAATCCCACACACTTTCAATCAATTGTGCTCACTTAAATTGAATTTAAAAAAAGCTCCATTTGTTTCATTTACCTTCACCTGCCCATCAACAGCTGACAGAACACAGAACCATATGTCAATTGTAGAACTGAGATTTTGGCTTTGTATATTGCCTTCCAATCCATTTTTAGCCTTATAAGATCATTTCTTCTTGCAAAACAAATTGGCTGTCTGCAGGCGCTGTTAGGGCACTTTTAACTCCTAATCTACAGTACAGAATGCGTACAGTTAAAAAGTCTAGATAAGAGATCAAAGATCGATCAAGCATTTTCAATCAGGACCTCGAAACTTTGAAGCCACTTGCCTTAAGAAACATTGTGTCTTCTTTTAAAACAACTGAAAACCTAATTATCTTGCATTCAACAGTCAACCTGTTACACTGGCCACATTATGCCGTAGGACTAATATGGATTTGTTGGGAGCAATGGGTCCTGTTGGCTTTGATGGCGTATTTAGCATTTACGGAAATGGTGAGTGGACTATTAAGCCTGTTTTTATGTGTGTTGGTGTCCCTCCTCTGCTTTGTGGATCTTGATGGGAACGTGTAAGCTGTATTGTTGGTCTTGCTGATGGTTTGTCAACAGTTGTATTTTCCAACTTGACACAATTAAATGAACACTGCAGTTGGGGGAAAATTAGTATGCATTGCTGCCTAGAGGCAGAGGCAGATAAGAATATCAATATCAACATGATCTCTGGGTATCTAGTGCAGACTTGCTGAAGGTCAGGGATGTGTTTAGTACGACGTTAGCTTAGTGCAAAGGCTGTGGAAAACATTAGCCTGGCTAGTAAACGTTAGCCCACAGTGGGAAATGTTAAGACTTACAGATTGTTATAGCTCTAGCAAGTTACTTTGAAGATCAAGATTTTACAGTACATAAGAAGCATATGATCATCTTTTAAAATATAATGCATTGTATTAGATTAAACCAGTGAGTAGTTACCAACCTTTTTAAGTTTGACCCCTTACAACGAAGCTCTGGGTGTGTCCGAAATCACTCCCTTTTTACTATATAGTGCCCAATATTTATCAAAGAGTCACTCAATGCAATTAAAAAGTAGTTTCCATGGCGTGAACACTATTCTTTCTGCCAACAATCCCACAATGCAATGCAATGCAATGTGCCACATTTACTAGGAGCTACATTTCAGTTGTGTGACCCTACACACCTGACAATGATCCACAAGTATCTCAAATCTGGATTTAGTGATCACTACAAAGGCTACTGTTTTAGTCATATATGAAGGAGTGGATGAGGGAGTGATTGTGGAGCTTGTGTCTATTAAGTACTTCTTCCACCACTGGCTAAAGCAAGCAACAATATCAGTGTATGCACGACTCTTAAGTAACATATCTTACAGCTTTTCCCAATAGTAACAATTTATAATTGTTAAATATAATTAATAAGATGGTCTTGGCAGTATTTTTAGTTAGTGTAAAGCAATAGCAAACATGGAATTCTACAGGGTATTGTTTATATTACCTGTGTTAACTGAATTTATCAGCCATCAAGTAAGTGAATCTGCTTCAATTGCTGGCAGGACAAAGCTTTGTCCTTCCATTTATATTCATCCACATATTCTGAGTGTTGTTAGATGTAAAACTCATTATATACTGTATGCTCGGCCAATCAATGTTCTTTACATTTCTCCGTTGATGCAAAAGGTCTCATAGCAGGAGGGTACAATAACTGTTGGCACATACAGTATATATGGAATATTGTAATGTGGCAAGCAATGTCAAGGACAACTGTTATCTTCTCAGTAGTCTTGCATTGCCAGACCTATCTCCACAGCGCTGTTAAGTGAGGTCTGGTTAAAACGTAATTTGCTCTTACCAGTGTATTGCCGTGTGTATTTTGTCCATAGCAAATCCCCCCCAATCGGTACCAAAACGTCCCAGTTAGAGACTTAGGGCCCTATTTTGCACCCAGCGCAATTGACTTTGTACACCGACGCATGTATCATTCCTATTTTGCACCCGACGCACAGCGGACTTTTCCCTCCACAGACTCACGTCGGTAGATTAGGGGAATGAACTTGCGCTCCCGAGGACGGTTCAGCAAAAAGAGGAGGCGTGTTCTGGCGCAAATGTTCCCTGGTGCTATTTTGCAGTTTCAGAAAACAATTTCGCCACAGACCAGGAAAAACCTAGTCTAAAGTCAGTGGCGCGTTATTCAGATGCTATTTTAAGGGCGCAGGCTTGGCCGTAATGTAGAGTGTGCCCACCGCGCATACACTATGCTTCTCTCATCTCACGGACCCAACAGTTCCCATTTTTGCAAACCATACATAAATACAAGGATAAACATGACCTTGTTTTACACAACATTTCCATGAATCATGGATGTGTTGATGAAATAAATGAGGAAATATTAGAGGATGTGATGTTGAACTGCATGTGCCGATGCCACTTAACCCAAATGCCCCAGCAGCAGCACGGGAGAGGAGAGACAGAAGAGCTGCATCGTCTATAGTGAGGTAATCCCGCTCTAATGTTAGACTACATTGCAAAGATATCACCATGCATTCATATTCTCGTGATTCAGTGAGAGTGAGCCCAAAACATTGGAAAATATGTTTTTGTGATATTTCTTTATTTACATTTTGTCAAAAAGAAAAATCAATAGCAAGCGTCGGTCTCCTCGGCTGTGAACTGCTCCTGGCGTGCGCCCATGGATGTATTAAGTGCGTGCGCCTAGCAAATCCGCCATTATAATAGCAATCCGCCATGGAACAAGCGTGCCTGCTTTTAAAGGGAATGTGAGATAACGCTGTGATTTATTGCACGGTTTATTGCACGGTATGCCCAAACTACACCTATGAGTAATGTAGCTACTTCAGACCAACCCATTTTAGATTTGCATTGGGCGCAAGAGTCATTTATCCCGCCAGTATAATAGCAACAGCGCCCGAGATCCGCCCACAAAGCTACTTGCGTTTCAGATCATTAAAATAGGGCCCTAAATGCCATAGACATATTCTTGTAAGTCTTTAGAATCATTCCCCGAAAGAACTAAGCAGGCCTGCCTTGTTGTACGATCCAAATTTTCTTCATAACTGGCCATTTTCAGCGTGTAACGTTAGCTTGCTAGCTCAGAGGTTCTGGTTGCTTTTTCTTGATGCGACTTGACTTTAACATAACACAAAGAAAGCAGAAGGCGGGACATCTGGTGGAACTTCCGACAGCGCCGGAACTATCCGGTAAATGAACCATCGTCGATCCAGACTATATTCTCAGTAATATGACTCAAATATATAACTGGATTATATTTTTAAACTAGGGCTGTCAAACGATTAAAAAATTTTAATTGCGATTAATCGCTGAAGTTCTATAGTTAATCGCGATTAATCGCATGTTTTATCACATGATTAAAATTATATTATTTTGCATTTCAGAACTGTTTTTAAGTACATATTAACAATGGAAAGCAGTTCTTACCAGTGTATCTTGATTGGGAATCAAATGAATGCAAAGAAAGTGACTTTATGAACTTGACTATTATTTATTTACTGTAAAGAAATGTGTGAATCTGTCATTATTGCACAATTCCTCCAAGTACCTAACTAAAACACCACAGCAATTGACTGAGATGTAACACTAACACTTTGCTTATACAGTACAAACAAAATGGTCCAAAAACCAGATGCCACAGCAGGACATTTAACCTTTACATTTTTAACAAGGATTGAGAACAATTGACTGAGATGTAACACTAACAACCACCGTTAAGGCAAACGAGTGCAAAGTCCAGCCAGAGTCAATATAGTGTTTAGTAACTCCTAAATAATTGTGATTACTCGTTGACGTCCAGTGATCACCGGTTAATGAGACAGCGTTTGCACTTGGCAGCAGTTCCAGTTTAGCTGCTTTCTCCGTGTCGTACAGGCTGTGTATGGTGAAACTACTGTCTCCCTCGATGGCAGTGTATAAGACGGGTCAGAATATGCCAACCGTAGCACTTCTTTAAGACCCGAGTCCTCTACGATGCTGACAGGTCTGCAGTTAGTTGCCACCCATTTTGCAAGAGCTGTAGTAATTTTTTTGGGTTTAATATGCTTAGCTCGTAGGTGGTAGCTCAAGCTTGACGTGCTTCGGTGATATTTTAATTCGGCTTTACACAATGTGCATATGGCTTTCAACTTGTCTACTGAGCCGTCCGGGAGTTTTTTTAAAAGAAAAGCGCCATTCATAAGTGTGTTGCTGCTGTCTTTCTCCATGCCGGCAGCCTGCCTGCATTCTGCAGCAGAAGATGTGTTATGAATAAGTACGGCAGCCTCAAAGGGTCAAAATAGTAGCCGTTAGGCACGACGCAAAACCGAGTGAAGTGTAAAATAAATTAATCGCATGCCGGCATGCGATTAATGCGATTAAAAAAAACCGCATCGCGATTAACGCGTTAACGCTGACAGCCCTATTTTAAACATTTGATTCCATTTCTTTGTAAGTAAAAAAAACAGACAGTTATGACCCTGTGGTGTGGAAAAAACTTTCAACGCTGCAATTAATAATTTCTCTGTGTTGCAACAAACTGTGGCCAAGGTAAATGCGGGGTGCAGCAAAGTAATCTTCATCAAAAGACAAATGTCAAGAGAGTTAGGTGACCAAGCATAAATGAAGCTCAGTGTTTGTACCTTGAGGCCCGTGTGTCACACTTACTGTGATCACTTGTGTGAAAGCAAGGAATGTTTACAGTGGCTTTGATTAACAGACATTCTACTGTTTGGTAGCTAATGTGAAAGTCTGAAGAAGTATGTCTTCTATAGAGGCAGTTCAATACGAAGTGTTTCAGTATCTAGAGTCAAATAGAAGAATCAATAAGGTGTTCTTTGTCTATGTAGGACATGAGGCAACATAACCATCCATAACAACACACGTAACCATGAATTTTCTGATGACGCTGAGTCTTTTGTGTGTTGACGATTATACCAACATGAGTCAGTATGTAAAAGATCCACAACAGCATGATTCACATTCCTTTTAAGAGCAAGCCAAAGATTTAGGTGAAAATTGGAACTGGCTCTATTGACAGCTATTGACTTCAAAGTAACCCCCCTCCCCCATCCATCTTAGTTGTGTTCAAATTAAGTATGTGAAGAGTGTATATCAGAAACGTTTTGAAGAGATGGTATGAAATCTTTATTGCAAGGGTGCAAAATATACGATTTCTCCTGCTTCACAAAATACCCTTAAACTATCTGAAGAGGGGTTAGTTGGGTTCCTGATCAATCCTGATGACTCAGTTGTTGCTTCCAGAAATGTCTGGCTGTTAAAACTCCCTTTCAACAACCCTCTCTACTAACTGATCAGACATACCAAAGGGCTCAAGTCCTAGACTGACACTGCTAAAAAAATACATTACAGTAAGTGCATTTCATAGATTATTTTGCATATGCTACAACGTGGGAAAAATAACAGGTCATCCGTTTTTATACTACTACTGTATGTAGACAACCAATCAGAATCTTATGTTATGTTATGTAGAACAAACATAGGCTTTTTTTTGTTTGTTAAAGCGACACTATGTAACTTTTCCCGCTTCAGTCCAACCTACAGGTTGTCTCATTGGAACTACAGCTGCAGCCAAAAGTTACATAGTGTTGTACAGTAAGTACAGAGAAACACTGACAGTTTCAAAAGACAGTGTACAATGTATGTACACATGTATAGCTAAATCTGATTTCTAACACATACATACATTGTATGTTCATACAAAATGACTTAAAATCAGTGCATAGAAGTATATTAAAAACAAGACCAAGCATCGGTGACAACATATGAACAAATGATAGTCAAATAGACAGATGAAACAAACAAAACAGAATGCAAAACATGTATAGCATTAACTCATGTACACAAATAATGAGTTGGTGTCATGATTACAGTTCAGGCCAAGTTCTAACCAGGACGTACTTGTAAAAGTTTTTTAAATCCTGAATTTGCTTTGAGCGGGCAGGTAGGGAATTCCAGAGGGTTGCACCTTCTAATTCTACTATTTCCTTCTGATATACTTCAGGTGTTAGCAGCAGTATAGGGAAGTCTAGTTGTGAAAGTGTTAAACATGGGTGAAGCTAGGAGACATTAAAATGTACGTGTTGAGGTTGAAGTAATCAACCATAACAGTTCTACCTAACTTTTTTTTTTATGTTTGTCAAACCTTAGCTCAGAGTCCAAAACAATTCCAAGTCCTGTACTGACTCTAGTTCATTATCTTTTATCTGCGCTTTGAAAGTGACTGTCATTGGAAGCTTTCTGATTGAGAGATTGAGAAACACATAGAGATACAGTGGGGCTTGAAAGTTTGGGCACCCCAGGTAAAAATTTGTATTAATGTGCATAAAGAAGCCAAGAAAAGATGGAAAAATCTCCAAAAGGCATCAAATGACAGATTAGACATTCTTATAATATGTCAAAAAAAAGTTAGATTTTATTTCCATCATTTACACTTTCAAAATAACAGAAAACAAAAAATGGCGTCTGCAAAAGTTTGGGCACCCTGCAGAGTTTATAGCATGCACCGCCCCCTTTGGAAAGCTGAGACCTGACAGTGTCATGGATTGTTCTCAATCATCGTCTGGAAAGACCAGGTGATGTCAATCTCAAAGGTTTTAAATGCCCAGACTCATCCGACCTTGCCCCAACAATCAGCACCATGGATTCTTCTAAGCAGTTGTCTAGAAAACTGAAACTGAAAATAGTTGACGCTCACAAAGCAGGAGAAGGCTATAAGAAGATAGCAAAGCGTTTTCAGATGCCAATATCCTCTGTTCGGAATCCTCTGTAAAGAAATGGCAGTCATCAGGAACAGTGGAAGTTAAAGCAAGATCTGGAAGACCAAGACAAATATCAGACAGAACAGCTCACAGGATTGTGAGAAAAGCAAGTCAAAACCCACGTTTGACTGCACAATCCATCCAGAAAGATCTGGCAGACACTGGAGTTGTGGTTCACCATTCCACTATAAAGAGATACTTGAACAAATATGGTCTTCATGGAAGAGGCATCAGAAGAAAACCTCTTCTACGTCCTCACCACAAAAATCAGCGTTTGAAGTTTGCAAATGAACATATAGACAAGCCTGATGCATTGTGGAAACAAGTTCTGTGGACCGATGAGGTTAAAATAGAACTTTTTGGCCGGAATGTGCAAAGGCACGTTTGGAGAAGAAAGGGCACAGAATTTAATGAAAAGAACCTCTGTCCAACTGTTAAGCATGGGGGTGGATCAGTCATGCTTTGGGGTTGTATTGCTGCCAGTGGCACAGGGAACATTTCACGAATAGAAGGAAAAATCGATTCAATAAAATTTCAGCAAATTTTGGACGCTAACTTGATGCCATCTGTGAGAAAGCTGAAGTTAAAGAGAGGATGGCTTCTACAAATGGATAATGATCCTAAACACACCTCAAAATCCACGGTGGATTACATCAAGAGGCGTAAACTGAAGGTTTTGCCATGGCCTTCACAATCTCCTGACCTCAACATAATTGAAAATCTGTGGATAGACCTTAAAAGAGCAGTGCGTGACAGACAGCCCAGAAATCTCAAAGAACTGGAAGACTTTTGTAAGGAAGATTGGGCGAAGACACCTCAAACAAGAATTGAAAGACTCTTGGCTGGCTACAAAAAGCGTTTACAAGCTGTGATACTTTCCAAAGGGGGCAGTACAAGGTATTAACTCTGCAGGGTGCCCAAACTTTTGCAGACGCCATTTTTTGTTTTCTGTTATTTTGAAAGTGTAAATGATGGGAATAAAATATAACTTTTTTTGGACATATTATAAGAATGTCTAATCTGTCATTTGATGCCTTTTGGAGATTTTTCCATCTTTTCTTGGCTTCTTTATGCACATTAATACAAATTTTTACCTGGGGTGCCCAAACTTTCGAGCCCCACTGTAGTTGTTTTAATATTCAATGTTATGCAGGAAGTGTCAAGTACGGTGGCCCTGAGAGGCCACTGCACTGCAACTTAAGAAAACGCACGCAAATAAACCACAACACGCAACAATAAGAAAACGCAAGCTTGTGTTGTTGTGGTTTATTTGCGTGCGTTTTCTTAATGTTGCGTGTTGTGGTTTATTTGCGTGCGTTTTCTTATTGTTGCGTGTTGTGATCTGTTTGCGTGTGTTCTCTTACTATTGCGTGATGTGATCTATTTGCGTGCATTTTCTTAAGTTGCAGTGCAGTGGCCTCTCAGGGCCACCGTAGTCAAGCCAGTGTGCAACCTTGTGTGTGTGGCGTGTTAGTGGTAATAATAATTTGATCTAACAGTGATACCAGTGATGCTTTGAGCACATTTTCAAATCATGTGTTTTGATTTTATCCCATTTGATCATTTACATACTTGCAAAATATACATTTTTAAACTAACTCAACTTTTCACTCCGCAGAAAGTAAATTCATATAGACTTAACACCAAGATGACACAAATCATTGTGTCTATCACTCACCCTCTTTCTCTCTCTGGCTGTCTCTCTCTCTCGTGTGCGTGCTGTCCAGAGGCAATGTTCTTGCCTTTTTTGAATTCAATGTTCAATTTGTACAATAAAAGAATGTTGGAAATGATTTCTGTTCATTTGTTTTAAATTCAACAAGCAACTGTTGTATTTTAGCAGAATACTGAAAGCAGCAGAAATGCAGAACCGAGTACACTTTAATATGTTTGTTTAGCGCAAGTAATATCGTTATCGCGACATTCAACAACGTTATCGCATATTTTTTCTCATCCTCACAGCAATGCTACATTGCGGATGCAAGCTGTTGTAAAACCCCGATGAATAAGAAGACTCGTTCTGAATGAGAGCTGAGGAGAACGTTAGCATCGCTTTAGCACAATAGCGTTATCGGGAACGCCTCTGTTCTTACCATGTTGTTTCAATGAAAATCATGATCCATAATCCATTTATGAGTGGTCATACGCAGCCGCAGCATTCATCTAATTTATCGAAATAGTTAGCTATAGCCTTCCGTCTTTGTTTACAGTTTCAACCCGGCCTGCAAGCACTTTCGGACAGATGAGCCGGCTTGATAGCACCCGCCAGTGTTGTAGTACTCATTTTTACTCTTGTCTCGGTCTCAGAGAAACAGAATTAAGGATTTTATGTAATTAAACTGCCTGTGCATTCTCAGATTGATTTGCATACACGCTAGCCGAACCTCTCCCTAACTTGGGTAAGAAAGATACCGAGAGGTGACAGCAGAGTGGAGACCACTTCTATGAAAAAAATACATATACGTAGGCTGCTTTGCCTGGCCATAAGCACACGCCACGTTACTTTTGAGTGTGCTCATTTTGAGTTTGAAGACAGTTGCAGATCAGATATAACTTTTTGACCTAGTCAATGCAAGTTTAACATGAATAAATATTCCCTATTGTCTTAGATTTGTCTTTACGTGTTTACATTATTGCAATCAGTTGTTAAAACCTTTTCAAATATAAACTCCATAATATTATACACACTTTACTCTGCTTTCATAATTTCTTTGCCACTTTGACTTTATTAACACACAGCGGACTGGAGTAGAGTTTTATCATCATTGTATATAGTATTTATCCCTATATTTAAACTTGCACTATTTCATGTCTTAGATTCTGACTTTGTTTTTGTTTTTACTAGGGCTGTCAAAATAACGCGTTCATTTTGATTAATTAATCTGAGAAAAAATAACGCGTTCAAAAAAATAGCACAGATTAATCTATTCCATATTGACGTTTGACCCGGAGACCTTCTAGCCACCATTGGACTGTATAATGAAGGAGGGAGACGAGAATGTTCTGCCTGGATCATTAATTGGAACATTTACTGGTAAAAATCTTCTTCCTGCCAACCCTGGCTACCGAAATCTGGTGCACACTGATATGTCTGCGTTTCTCTCTGATGCTCTGAAGACGATACAGACAACACAAACACCGCTGCACGTGACGCTAGTTAACACTATACTTGACAGCAGCTAACGTTAGCCTACCGCTAGCTAGTAGCTGGATTAAACACGGTTACAATGCTGACAGCTAACGCTAAACGGTGTAAAGTTTGACTGTGTTTTACTGTAGAGGATTCAACACCGGGATGTAACAAGCTGCAGCTGCCGTCGGAGAAACAACACAGACGGTGCGTTTAATGAAACTGGTAAACTACAGCCTCGTGGTGCATTTGAAGTTATTGTAAATATCCTTTACCATCTGGTGGTTGTTTTTGTCGTTCAACAGCAATTTACTAGTGAAATAAGTTATTGTTATTGTTACACGTTATTATTAAACATTTAATTTTGACCATATGGCCTTAGCAATAAACAAGCCGTTCTTTAATGTCACCAACTGTTGTTTAGTACCCTTTTTTTTTCTTTTTAGGCACCGTTAATTATGTATGCGATTAATTTCGATTAATTAATCACAGAGTATGTAATTAATTAGATTACATTTTTTAATCGATTGACAGCCCTAGTTTTTACTCATGGTTTTCTGTTTTGTACAACTTTAATTAGCATTGAGACTGAGAGCCAAGATATTTAGTGACCATGCTCCATTGTTGTGCATCTGACAATAAATATCTTAAAACTTGAAACTAGATCCTGAAATTAGAGTGCCTATAATGTATTGTAGGGCTGTAATCTCCCAGTCGACTAGTCGATTTATTGGTCGATACGTTCTGGCTCGACCAAAATTCAGATTTTTCAATTTCTTGCCGTGTTAATTTCTTTTCTTTTTTTTTATTTTTCTTTTTTATTTATTTTTATTATTATTTTTTGCCGCGTTAATTTCATCAGGTGGAAAGCACTAATTGCTAACTAGGGTGTTTTCAGAGCCACCCCTGTTTCACAGGTAACAGTCTGTCTTCAGAACACCCCCCTTGTTTTCACTTTTTGGATCAGCCCAACCAACTGGAGACAGAATGAAGAAAGTACTAGAAGGCCTTGGTCTGGTGGTTTGCTGAATATTTATTTAATCGTGAGCGTTTAATTTATAGTCAGTCCTCCTCTACCATATCAAAGACATCGGCAGTGTGGCAGCATTTTACAAAAATAGATAATGGAAAAAAAAGTCGAATGCAAAGTTTGCATATCACAGCTCAACTACAAACATGGCATATCACCTAAAAACGGTAAGCTAACTTGTCTGCGTTAGGTTGCCCCGTCTGTTTTGATTAGGCTATATGAGCATATCAGAATTGGCATATTCTAATGTTTTAGTCTAATAATCGTTTTATAACTGCAGGCGCACCCGCCCGAAACTACAGTAGCATCCCCCAGGGTTAGCCGTGAAGCTGAGCTCCTATGTTCAGCCTCGCTCTGTGCAAGGACATGCACAGAGCTGCTGAAATGATAGTGTCTGTCAGTTATTATAACATATGACAAAAAACAATTGTCTTATTGTATATTATTGTATAGTATTATGTTGCATATTCCTCAACAGTTCTTGTGCTGATATCACTAGTTGACATAGTACTATTTTTGGAAATCATAGGCTATGATATTGCGCAGGTGCACGTGATGCAACGCTGTCAGAGCTGACAGACAGACAGACTTGAGTGTGTCATTTCAGTGCAAAATAATTAGGTTAAAAAATGATTTAATATACTGCAAATAGCCTACTAGTTTTTTATGTTTATTTATAATTCATTTAGACGGACAAGGCTACCAAGTACTGCGCAGCTAATTAATGTAACGCTTTTTTTGGGGGTTTTTTTTCTCGCAGTTGATTTTTTGTCGAAATTTCAGGACTTCAGTCGACCAAGATTTTCTTTGGTTGATTACAGCCCTAATGTATTGAGAATCGGTTTTTCATCAGGAATCGTTTTGAATCAAGAATTGATTTTGAATTGAATCGTGACCCCAAGAATCGGAATCGGAATGGAATTGAATCGTGAAATACCAAAAGATTCACAGCCCTAAGCCTGAGTGTCCCTCCGCAGTTACGGTCGCAAAATGAATTTGTGCACTGTTGATAAATCAGAATTGTTACTTTTTAGGCACGCAATCAATGCCATTAGCGCCAACGCAAACCTGTGCCCCAGTGTTGGTGTGGACGAGGTTAGCAAAACGACGTCTGTCGTGACATCATGATGGCTGTCGGCCATCGCCGATGTACGATGGAAACCTTATTGGCTTTTCAACCTTGAACTAATGCATCTTTATTTGTTTACACCTCTAGTGGCAGGGGGTTTGAGCTTGAGTGTCTTGTTAGACTTCATCTTTGTCTTAACTAAGAGTGTTAAGAATCCTCTTCCAAATTCTCCTCATCACCTACAAAGACCTCCACAACCGAGCCTCCTCCTGCCTCACTGACCTCCTGCACCAACATACTCAAAATCCTCTGATCCGCAGACGCCGACCTCCTCACCCCTCTTACACCTGACCTGGGAGGACAGGGCTTCTCTATTGCTGCCTCTTCCCTCTGGAACTCTCTGTTCCAACACCTCAGATATTCTCCCTTACTCCACTCTTTCAAAACCGCACACTAACCCCCATTTTTAAATCCACTTTTCATACTTTATTGCTTTTACGGTTTCTGTTTTTATTATTCAAAGTGCCTTTGAGCACCTTTTAAAGCTCTATACAAATAAAACATATTATTATTATCGCCACAAAATCCTGTTTGTATGGTATATTCAATTGAATGAGATTTCTGGGCTAAAAGCTGAAAAGTTTCCACACAATGGAAGGAAGACGCCCTGTTTTTCAGCTCAGAAATGACATTTTGATTACCTCAGTTTATCCTCGTCTTTATGGCCAGCAGGGGTTTGATGAGTCATTTTGAACGTGACTAAGGTTCTTGTCATGGATGTACTATTTTTTACTTCTCCTCTCTTCTGTCGGTTCACGTTCAAATGATGTCTGGTCAGCATGTTGCTTCAGCATGTTACATAAAGTACAAGCTTTACATGGCACACTCTCAACGCATGCATATAAAGCGACGCTTGTCCTCATGCAAGTGTCTTTTCAAATGCAAATGCTGTAGAATCTATTATTTGAATTACAATTTTAACACAATAGACCCTTTTCACAGCAGACATTTTGTCTTGTCAAAGCATTAAAAGCACAGCTGGAATGAATAGCATTAATGATAGCTGCATACCATTACGGTAAGCCAGGTACAGGGCTTTGGTTATTTGCATGCTCACTCACTGACATGGCTCAGTGGGGCACCTAATGGAAAGAGCCATTGTTAAACAAATAATCTAGAAGATTTTCGTTTAAATAAATGTCTGTTAGGTCACTATCTATCGCCGAATGACTTAATACAATGGTGGCCCATTGATGAAATGCCTTGCATTTGCAGTATGAAGAACTGGGTGTCTATGGCGACCGGGAAAAATCACGTGTGGGTGAAGGAATGTGGGTGTGGAATCGCATTTTCCATCTCCCAGAAGTGGTTGGCCCTCGCCCGCTCCTAAACTGCCAGCTGACTGACATCACACAGATGACCCTGTTTGAATCTAAAGTTAGATCCAAAACACACCTGCAATTACCACTCATCGTCATAGATAATGGAGATTCGCGAGAGAGAACGAAACGGAGTGTAACTTTAATGTTATTGTTATCACCTGTGGTTTTCCTCCTTTGACATGTCAAAATGTCTGCCGTGAAAAGGGTCTACGCAGATACAGGTATATAGCCAGTGGTTCAGGTTCAGAAGGATACTTCTGTTTTAGAGTTCACAGTTGTTTTACTATAAATACATAATTAAACACATAATTGTAAAGAACTTAAACGCCTTATAAAAATCTCCAAAATGTGCTATATGGCCGAACATCATCATCATGACCATATTTGCTAATGCTAGCTACAAGTGTAAAAGCTCACTGTGCGAGCTACTGTCTACAGCTGTAAGATACAAACATCATACATACATACATACATACATACATATATATATATAGTATAAGGTATTCCTTTGTTTTGGCATTTTGCATTTAGTCGATAGTTGACACTAGCGACAGACACGGAGCACGGGCAGACAGGGAGTGAGATGACATGCACTTAAGTTGGTATCAAATAACGTTGCAATTACACTGGGACGCTAGACTTTTCTTTTTAACACTGAATGCTTTTGTTCTTGCATGTATAAGAGTAACTGTGTGTGTGTGTGTGTGTGTGTGTGTGTGTGTGTGTGTGTGTCTGTGTCTGTGTCTGTGTGTGTAGGCAGTGCCTGCAGTCTTATGTGGGTTTAAGCCTCAGATGGAGGATCCCAAAGACAGAAGAATATATTATAGGCCCTTTCATTGAGAATGTGCGACTGCTTATCTGTGCTTGTCTGTGGCTCTGGAGGCATTACGTATAACTAAGCAAATGTGGCACTATTTCTTTTTTTCCTGCTCTGGGGGAGGCAGTAGCTCAAGTCAGTAAGGAGTTGGGTTGTGTTGGGAACCGGAGGGTTGCTAGTTCAAGTCCCCACGCGGACCAAAGTATGGTGGTGGACTGGTAGCTGGAGAGGTGCCAGTTCACCTCCTGGGCACTACCAAGGTGCTCTTGAGCAAGGCACCGAACCCCCAACTGATCGGGGCGCCTTTCAGAATCAGAAAAGGTTTTATTGCCAAGTACGTTTTTTAACACATACAAGGAATTTGTTTTGGTGTTGTTGGTGCACGTCACACATTCTTTAGATGGAATATTAAACAATATAAGTATAGGTACAAACAATATAAGTATAAGTATATTTACACAGTATGTATTAAGTTAAAAATAAAAAATAAATAAAGATATAAATAAAAAATAAAGAGCAAAGAGCATTACAGCAGAGAGAGAACAGTGGCATGAAGGTGGAGAGTCAGGGTGGTTTCTGGGCCTTGTTAATAAGGCTAGTGGCGGAGGGGAAAAAGCTGTTCATGTGACGTGAGGTTTTGGTCCTGATGGACCTCAGCCTCCTGCCAGAGGGGAGTGTCTCAAAGAGTTTGTGGGAGTGGTCGGCCACAATCTTTCCAGCGCGCTTCAGAGTCCTGGTGGCGTAAAGGTCCTGGAGCGGCGGCAGATTGCAGCCAATCACCTTCTCTGCTGACACGCTGCAGTCTGCCCTTGTCCTTGGCTGTGCTAGCAGCGTACCAGATGGTGATGGAGGATGTGAGGATGGACTCAATGATGGCTGTGTAGAAGTGCACCATCATTGTCTTTGGCAGGTTGAATTTCTTCAGCTGCCGCAGGAAGTACATCCTCTGTTGTGCTTTCTTCACGAGGGAGCTGATGTTCAGCTCCCACTTGAGGTCCTGGGAAATGGTAGTTCCCAGGAAGCGGAAAGACTCCACAGTGTCAATTGTGGAGCCACAGAGGGTGATGGGGGCAGGTGGGGCTGGGTTCTTCCTGAAGTCCACAACCATCTCCACTGTCTTTAGAGCGTTGAGCTCTAGATTGTTTAGCTTGCACCAGGTCACCAAGTGGTCAGCCTCCCACCTGTAGGCGGACTCGTCGCCATCAGAGATGAGTCCGATGAGTGAGGTGTCGTCCGCAAACTTCAGAAGCTTGACAGACTGGTGACTAGAGGTGCAGCTGTTGGTGTACAGGGAGAAGAGCAGGGGGGAAAGAACACAACCCTGGGGCGATCCGGTGCTGATGGTCTGTGAGTCGGAGACGTGTTTCCCCAGCTTCACATGCTGCTTCCTGTCAGACAGGAAGTCAGTGGTCCACCGGCAGGTGGAGTCAGGCACGCCTAGCTGGGAGAGTTTCTCCTGGAGCAGAGCCAGGATGATGGTGTTAAAGGCAGAGCTGAAGTCCACAAACAGGATCCTGGCATAGGTTCCTGCGGAGTCCAGGTGCCGGAGGATGTAGTGCCACAGAGGTCAGGGCGACGGGTCTGAAGTCATTAAGTCCTGTGGTCCTTGGCTTCTTGGGGACAGGGATTATGGTTGAGGTCTTGAAGCAGGCTGGCACGTGGCATGTCTCCAGTGAGGAGTTGAAAATGTCTGTGAACACTGGAGACAGCTGATCAGCGCAGTGCTTCAAGCTGGATGGGGAGACAGCATCCGGTCCAGCAGCTTTCCTGGGGTTCTGTCTCCTAAAGAGTCTGTTGACGCCCCTCTCATGGATGGAGAGAGTCGTCACTGAGGTGGGGGGGGGGGTGGAGGGGGGGACCTTTGTGGAGAGCATTGATGGGGAGGCCCAGGACCCTGCTGAGGTGGGGGAGGTGGAGGTGAGCACAGTGGCTGTAGCTGTAGGGAGGTGTCGTGGGGGATGGTGTCAGGACTGTCCTTTTGTCTTTCAAATCGACAGTAGAACTCGTTCAGGTCGTTGGCTAGGTGTCGGTCATTGTCAAGGAGTGGGGGGTTTTAGGCTTATAGGTGGTGATCTGCCTAAGTCCTTTCCAGACAGTCGCAGAGTCGTTCGCTGAGAACTGGCGTTGGAGCTTCTCAGAGTACCGTCGTTTAGCCTCCTTCACTGCCTTGCTAAACTACTACTACTTCGACTCTTTAAATCTGTCTTTGTCACTCCTGAACGCCTCTTCCTTAGTCAGCCTTAACCGTCTGAGTTTGGCTGTGAACCAGGGTTTGTCATTGTTGTAACTCACCCTGGTGCTTGATGGAACACAGCAGTCCTCACAGAAGATGATGTATGACGTCACAGCCTCTGTGTACTCATCCAGACTGTTGGTAGCAGTCCTGAACACATCCCAGTTAGTAGAATCCAAACACGACTGGAGATCCTCCACAGCCTCACTGGTCCACTTCCTTGATGTCCTCACTACAGGTTTGCAGAGCTTTAGTTTCTGCCTGTAGGCGGGGATCAGGTGAACCATGACGTGGTCAGAGAAACCCAGTGCAGCACGGGGGACTGCGTGATAAGCATCCCTGACTGTGGTGTAACAGTGATCCAGAATGTTCTCCTCTCTGGTCGGGCATTTAATATGCTGTCTATATTTAGGGAGTTGTAGTAGTGAGGTTCCCTTTATTAAAGTCTCCAAGGACAATAACTAGGGAGTCCGGGTTGGTCCGCTCCACACACAGTATCTGGTCGGCGAGCATGCGCTGTGCGTCCTGCACGCTGGCCTGCGGTGAGATGTAAACACCGACCAGAATGAATGAGCAGCTTTCCATGGGCAGCTCCCTCACTCTGACATCTCTCCATTAGTGCATGTATAGGTACTGAGCATGTGTGTGTAATTCAGGCCTGTGTGTAATGTGTATAATAATAACAACAGAGTGAAATCATTGTAATTTCCCTTGCAGGAGTATACATTATTATTATTATTATTATTATTATTATTATTATTATTATTATTATTATCAAAAACAACACCTATGCTGTGGGTCATTGATCAGTCATTGGTCAACGTATGTGTTTTTTTCTTTGGTTGTCTCTCAATAAACAAGCTATTTTCACTTACTGAATGCAGAGATTAAGGCTCAGGATGTAAGTAAGTAAGTGCATTAATTACTGAATGTATATTACTGTGTATAATGAATTAGATGAAAACATCTCACAGATAGGAAAAGTGGGTTGCAGAATTGAAAATATTGTAAAAAGTAATTTTTAACATTTCAACTTAATAAATATTTTGAAGTTATTTGACAATGCAAAGGCCGTGCAAATAAATCATAGGCAATAGTAGTTGAAACTTAAAATATTTCAGCTGAAGTATATATCCCTTCCCTGAAGGCTATATGCAGTGCCAGTGTATCTCCATTGAACACTTGCTCCTCTCTAAATCCTCCTCTGTAATGCAAGTGAATAGGGCACATTTTTCTCTGCTCAAAGCAATTAAACAAAAGAGAATGAATAACTTTTGTAATTCTGTTGGCTGAACTACAAACAAAAAAATGAGCCCACCAGAAAAGAGACTATACAGTAGCTGCCTGTGTCTGATAGGAGACAGCCATCCGTCTATCGGTACATCCATCCATTTATCCAAAACCACTTATCCTGTTCATGGTCATGCAGTGTTTGAGCCACCCCAGCATCCATCTGTGATGGTGATTCAGTTTAGATCGAAGTTCATGAGACTCGACCAGTCTTGTTTCAAATATATTTATTGTGAAACATTTCATTCAACAAAGGAGTTTGCATGGCATTTACATGTTTCCTTAAGAATAATCAAAACAACAAGAAACAGTAACAGACATCATACAAATAGTAACAGAAACAGTGACAGACGTAATACAAATTGAAAATATATATACAAATAAAAACCCGACATAGCTTACCACCCCCTCCCTTTAACTCCTCTAAGGATCCCTTTCTTCAGTTACCCACCCCTCCCACCCCAGGAGTATTTTCTTACTCATGTCTTTCAACCAGTCTTAATCTCTGAGTGCAAGGACAATGAATTAATTAAGCAGAGAATACTTACGTACACAAACATGCTTTTTGTGGAGAAGAGTGGATTGAAATTGAGGAAACAAAATTTGTATTCGAGAAGGCAAAAGCTCCTCCTGCCTCCTTGTGGAGTCACATCTCTATAGATTAGTGCTGCAAATTACAAAACAACACCACAGTATTGTTTATTGTGATGCATTACTTCAACACATATTTCTGATTGCGCGCTTGTCACCCTGAAGGCTACTTGCTGGCCAATTCTGTTTAAGTGAATGGGACATGATCTCGCAAAAGTCACACGTTTTTCGTCCACACAAGTTAGAATCTTAATGTCCAGTAAGGGACTGTTATTTATTTCAGGGGCCACCGGAGGAGTTTTGGGATATCTCATCAAAATAGACCTGACCCTCCCTTCACCAGCAATACATTTTGGATGACCCTCCAAAATGATATGGAAAAAAGGGATAACCCTCCACAGCAATTTATTGATGCCTTCTGTACTGGTTTGCGCTTGGCAAAGACATACAGGTAGCCATTGTTTTTTTACAGCCATGACATACGTGACTAAACCTCTGCGTTCTCATTTTACGCATCCCACTCCTCTGTTATGGTGTGGTGGCCATTTCAGTAGATTTACTCACTGACATTGTTGTGGAAACACAATAAGCATGGAAACTAAATGCACAATTTCTGCATTACTTCAAATACTAAGTTACTCATCTAGTAAACTAGTATTCACATGAAATAAAACAATAAAACATTGAGACCATTCAGCAAATCACACTGGGTAATAACAAATTCAACACTGGTTGCTATGGACTCGTCACTAGGCTTCCTCAGTCATTGTATATTTTAGCATATAGGTAAAGCTGCCAAAGCTGAACATTATCCAAAACTCCATTTCTCAGATGAGCGTCAATTTGGGAGCTTGCATGCTACCACTCCTTTCTTCTCAAATGCCTTGAAAAGGCTGTCGTTTATATATATATATATATATATATGTATATATATACATATATATATGTATATATATGTATGCCAGGAATGGCTGCAGCCTGGAGACCTCCCGTCTCATGCCCTCCCGGCTTGGTGCAGTCGGCAAGCTTTGACTTTTCAAAATAAAAGCTTGCGTCTGGTCAGTTATGTTTTCGTACAGTGTTTTGGATGTTTTTGAACTAAACAGTATGGCTATCATGCTAATGAATAAAATATTTTTTTCATCAGATGTCTTTGTTATAACACGATGGAGCTAGCAAAGCAGTTTTGTGTTTATATGTGCGAGCAGGATTTATTCAGTTTGGGAAATCCCACGGTCTCTAAAGCTACAGCTCAAATTATCTGGCTGACTAAATAGGGAGGGACCCATCTGCTAGCGATAGGAGCCGAGACTGAGAGAGCTACGTGGATAAATATGCTCCAAACAAGCCACTTTGAATATTGTTATTCTCATGAATACAAAAGTTGGGTGACCCTCCCCCCTAGACTAAAAAAAATCAGATGACCCTCCCCTCAACAAAGAATAAAAAGACATGACCCTCCCCTATTTTCTTCCGGTGGTCCATTCCATAAATACCGAACGGTCCCTAATTTGCTTCTTCTCATGTACTGCATCTTGGTGGCCATTTTGAAAATGATTGTTCCTTAAATATTTATAATTTTATTTAAAATTATTGTGAAAGACATAAAGCTTTAAAACCTGGTCTTCTTGGGGGGCCTCTAAATGTCTGCCTTAATAAACTCATTCATATTTGTTACGTGTCTATGTTACATTTATGACTTGTTTTTCCATTAATTGCAAATGTAAGCTGTGCCACATTTGGTTCTGCCAATATTGTTGAAAGTGGTTTGCAGATGTAGTGGCTAAAAGACACACACTGGCCAGATATTTTTGCAGAGATGCAGATTCGGAGTAACAAATGTGCAGCAGAAGAGTTCTACCATTTGTATTTGTTCTGGGTTGAAAATGCCTGCATGTGTGTTTACATGGTTATTGTGTCAGCCAATCTGAGCCGCAGAGTCCAGAGTGTGTGGTTTCAGGATCCCTGAGTTAATAGATTTCTGTCCCCGGCGCTTTTAGCGTGTTGATCTCCTGCTGACGGCTTCACACTCTGCTTTAAGCAAGATGGGGCTGGGGGTTGGGGGGGGTGTGGGCGGCTTAGAATAGAGCCTCCTTAACACTGCAAACATTTGGTTAATGTACCTTATTACTCCCCCATTGAGCTGATTTTCACTTTCCATTCACTCGCTGCCCAAAAAGCACCTCTGAAATTCCATGTCTCGCACGGGCCATTGATATTTATGCTTGCAGACGCAATTTGTTTAATTTCACTCAGAAATACTCACACAGAATCTTAATTTCCTCTCATGGGATGTAGGAGGAACAAGGGGTCCATAAGAAGACCATCTGATATTAATTACACTATATGTTCTATATCTTAATTCCTCCTTTTTGTGCTCTGCGACTGCATGTTTTCTTTCCAAACATGGATGCTGCCAGCATCTTTTGTTGTGCTACGCTGTTTGTTTTTTGCTTCCCTTGTGCTCTTGTCTCTGTAATGTTATTTTACGTTCTCTGCTAAGCATCACACAGTACTCCATCCTCCATGCTGCCTGCCTCTTCCTCCTCTCTGTCTCATTCTCTCCCTCTGTAGATATTTTTGTTTCTGTATCTGTGCCCCTCTACTTCACTCTGTTTCCTCTCATCTCCTTCCCACACACACACACACACACACACACACACACACACACACACACACACACACACACACTCCGTGTCCTTGTACTGTGGGCAGTGTACATGTGCACAGAAGCACTTGAGACAACTTTTTTATTTTATTTTTTTTTCATACCGGCAAGCCACTTAGCAGCTTTATATAGCAACTACCCAAGGAGAGGATTAACGGCAAGAAACATCAACAGACAGGCTTGCAGTGATATATAGAGCACACACACTCACGAGCAACTCACGCTCACACACATGGAAACGCAGCACACTTGTTGTAGTCTCTGAGCCTACGCAAAACAAACAGTGCACCCCTGTTGTCCACCTTTTTTTTGCGATACATTGTTATGTTAGTCATTCAAGCAGATTCTGTTATCCTTATGGGATTGTAGCGTACAGTACAAACTGGCTTTTCATCACACTGAGCGGGCAGAAAGCATATTTGACTTTGAAAAATCCAGTGGAGCCTGTGTGCCGTGTGCCTCGCCTGGTTATTTGATCACATCTTTTGTCTTGGTCAGGTGGGGCAGGTTGTGTCGATTCGGAGCTCATAGGGTATCGCTCACAGCCGCTCCGTACTTAACTCACCAGATCAGAGAGAAATCGCACACATTTGCAGCCTCAGAGCATGCAGCGTGCACTCTCGCTTGCCCGTGCACACATGCTGTCTCTCTCCTCACAAACACGAGCACTCACACACTCGTGCATTCTTCATTATCATTCCAGAGCTGATAGGCTCTAATTATCTGCCTTGGCTCTGATTAGTCTCTCTGTAACAAGCTAATTAGATGGAGCCTTGTAAAATCATCACCACCATTACCACAGAGACATGGTTTGGAAAGACACCAACAAGCAGAAGGCAAGGAATGTGTCTTGCACTGCTCGCCGCAAATATTTGATAGTCAACTAAATGTTAAGTGGTGGAGCTCTGATTTCGTTTTGATTAAGTGCCTTTTAAACCCCTCTACTTTGCAAAAGAATTTTTATCCTTTTCCCATTATTCATCACGAAAGGATTGTTCCATCTTTCAGGGCAGGATGATCTGGCTTAAATTGCATAAATTGCTGCTGTCGACATTTTAGGAGATAGCATCTGAACATTGATTAGTTTTTCTGCCCCCGTGATACAGTGGCTATTTATCCAAAACGAACTATCGTCAGATGCGAGTCAGAACTTTTCTCTGCGCAGAGCAACTTTAAAGCCTGAGCAGAAAGCTAGATTAATTCTCTCCTTTAGCTTCTTCCTCCCTCTGTTATTATCCCTGGCCTCTAACAATCCATTTTAGGAGCTGTCACACACTATTTAGCTATTGTGTTTCAGTTGTGAACACTCCAGAGCTAGTCTGGAGTGCAACGCATTGTATTTTCCATCAAAATGCATCTTAACTGTAAGCTAGTTAAAAAAGAACTAGGAATTGTGATCTCAGCATCTCTTTTTAGCTTTACAACTCATTTGAGCAAACTCGAATGTAGGTCCTGTAAAATATTTATTTCAGCAACTCCTACGGTTTGAAGACTTTATACCATTTGCTGTATGCATGTACTGCTCATTACCAATGTATAGTTTTCTATTATTGGCTATTATCAACTTTGAAGAGATATTATGTTACAGAATATTATGGAAACCAGCAAGGTAGGACTGTTTTGTACAGCACATCTGTTGTGTCAGCCTCAGCTAGTAAAAGGATGCACGGCAAACTCCTGCTGCTTTTGTCTTGGATTAAAAAGTACATATATAGCCCGTGGTCACACACAGGAGAGCTTTTCCATAATGGGATTTGTAATCCATAGTTACTTTTAGCCCTTAGGTAACTCACCGCTGTGTGCACTGGTGTGTGTTTGTGAAAAAGACAGAGAAACAGGAAGACGGAAAGATAACATGCTAATGTCAGCTACATCAAGTGTGCAAGCATGTGTCTGGGTGTGAGGAGATTGACTTGCCTGTATGTCAAATCTTTGTGATTGTGTTCATATCTGTGTGTGTGTGTGTGTGTGTGTGTGTGTGTGTGTGTGTGTGTGTGTGTGTGTGTGTGTGTGTGTGTGTGTGTGTGTGTGTGTGTGTGTGTGTGTGTGTGTGTGTGTGAGAGAGAGAGTGTGTATGTGTGTATGTGTCCTGGCAGGGGCTTGTTCTTCTCTGGGGTAAGGCAGATTGCCTCTGTGGATCGCAGCCTACTGAACTGCTTGGCAGCTCTTCTGACATTCCTTCATGCCACGTTGACACAAGATCACAGCCAATATTTGTGGAAATAGTGTCTTAGCTCACAGTTCTGTGGCTTGCTCCACTTTCTACACAAAAAGTGTGACACTGTCAGGAGTTTTTTGTGCACATTGTTTCCAGATTGTGTCATTGTATTTAATGGGGAAAACGATCCCCTACTATCAGTTCCAGCAAAAAGCACGCTACGCTCCTGTCATAGAGACTGCAACGCAGTTGTACGCCGCTTCTCCTTGGGTGCTGCTGTGCACTCTTGCTGTCTGCATGCTCATGTCGAGCGAGTTGGTAATTGGATTCCTGGAATCTTCGTATTCACTCCAGTGAGGCAGTGTGCAGGCAACAAAATGCCTGCAGCCATGAGGCATCATCCCTAAGCCCCTGTGGGAAGATCAAGGTAGCTTTACACAGACTTGGTAGATGAGACTGTGGCTGAGTCTCTCTCCCGCGGGAACCTGGGTGTCTGGATGCCTGGATGGGAGCATTGATAGAGAATGGATGGGTGACATCACATCCCCCAACCTCCACCATGGGAACAAACAGCTATTCTGACATCCACTTAGAACAATCTCCCAAACCCTATAGCTATGGTGAAGCAAAAGGAATGGAAAGATAGTGGCTAAATTGCCATTTTAAAGATAGTGTGGTAATTGACTTTGACCACAACTCTGACTGACTGTGGACTGTTTTGACATCAGTTCCACATTGCAGATACAAGAATGATTAAGATTTATTCCAATCCTGCAGCATAATGTTTTGCCATCTACCGTAGAGGAATTATATCTCACATACCTGTACCCTCAGTTGACTCGCTGCTTGTTGGAGCTTTGGATTCCCCTGGCTGCTTGTCTCCCCTCTACACACGCACTTACATGACAGCTGTCACTTTCAGTAACCACAGCTTCATCACTATCTCTGCTCTATCCCCTAGGCCCAAACTGGTACCTGAACAAGGTAAAGCTTAAGATCACTGATGTCAACGACAACGTCCCTGAGTGGAATATGAAGCCGTACCCATACCTGGCTGTAGTGTCCCCTGAGGCCCCAGCGGGAATGTTTGTCTACCAGCTCCAGGCTCACGATGGGGATGAAGGCAAAAGTGGAGAGGTGGAATACTTTTTGTCAGATGGTAAGCTTTCTGCTGTTTATACACACACACATGACATGTATAGGAGGGGAGTGGTATTAAAACAGGCTGTGTTGTTGACAGAATAGGCCTTGGAAATGAAGTCAAACACAACAGCCACAGGCGCTCCCACATTCATTCATACACTCTTTAGGTGTCCATTAGTTTCTCTGTCTCTCTGTCACCCTGTGTCTTTCTGCCTCTGTATCTCCATCCCCCTCTCTGTCTCTCTCTCTCTCTCTCTCTCTCTCTCTCTCTCTCTCTCTCTCTCTCTCCAACACACACACACACACACACACAGCCAGAGGCCTTCAACACATTGTTTATGCACTTATCTTGCATTCTTGTCTATCTGTCTGCTTCTCTCGGTTTATCTTACACACACAGAATCACGCAAGCAGTCACACATACAAAGACACGAACACACACACACACACACACACACACACACACACACACACACACACACACACACACACACACACACACAGTGGGCTGTTGGAAGGCTGCCAGAGTGGTAGACCCCCTGGTGGTTAAGGGGATAGAGGTTTGTTGGCATGTCAAATATGGGGGGGATGTGCTAATCTTGCCAGTGGGGCTTTACAAAAACACTACTGACTTCCCTTTGACTCACATTAGTCCATCACACAACTCCCTTATGTGCGTTTAACCACAATTACCGCAAGGTACCCATGGTCAATATGATGCTTATCATGCTAAAAACTCTTGCAACAGTGAGGTTTACCTCCAAAACCTTCAGCAAACTGAGTAGTTTCCCTCCAAGTATTAACCTTTCAAATGTATTTATTTAACCCTCTTACGCTGCGCTTAACTTTTAAGACCCGGAGAGGATGAGGGTAGCTGGCCTTTTGATGAGCGAGGTCAGTCTGTCTGATCCCGTTCTTTAGTATTTAACAGTAGTGGGAAAAGTAGATCTTTTATTTAAAGGTGCCCTGTGGAATTGACAAACAACAGTTATGTTTACACTCAGTGTTTCTCACCAAAACACACTGTGCGTAATAATATGTTGCAAAAGCCCACTTTTAATATTTAAAATCATACATTGTTTACTTACTTACTTTTTTTACTTCTTATTTATAAAGGACAACACACATTAATTAACATTTCTGTAAATGTGCCAGTGTAGCCCACTAGAAAAATTATGGAAATAAATATGAATATATTATATTATTATTATAATATAATAAAATAAAACTTAAATTATAAATGCATAGTTATTATGAACCAATTAAAACATTGGTTCAAGAGTTGATTCCGCCTTGATTGATAGGTGACAGCGGATGCTTCTCTACCACACACGCAGCACACAGCCAGCCTGTTCGCGGCCGATGCGAGGAGATAACAGGGGCATTAACATCTAAATATAAATGCATATGTCATCTAAACACTTGGAAAAGTACGTACGGAACTGTACCGCTGCCAGGGAGCCTTGAGGGATTTTCGTTATGTGGGATTTTCGTCGTGTTTTATCCGACGTGAAACTTGGTCAGGTTTTTCGGGTTCCTTGGAAAGATTTGAAGTTTGATGGCGAGCCATCCTACTAGAGCTACAAAATCTTAAAGGACGGTATTTCATTTTATTTTATTTTATGCCATGGACTAAAGACAAGAGCGAGGTCCTTGTAAAGAAACACTTTTGAATATTGTATTTTATTTATTTTATTTTCATTGTATACACTATATAAACACCTTAGGCTACTTAGAGGGTGCACCCTAGGGTTTTATATTCATACTGTATACTATTCATGCCCACAGATATATAAATATTTTCATTCTTTCTTTAATAATTGTGTCGTTACGGTTATTGTTTCAGTCCACTACCTCCTACTTATCTAAATCTTCTGAAACCTAGTCTAGATAAATAACCTACATTGTAGACATTTAATAAGCGCTACACCAGTGTTAGCCAGCCGGCTAATTTTCAACTGTAGTCCTTTGGCCAGATGTTTTTAGACCAGAGCAACAGGAAACAGCAAGACATTAGTACAGGTTAAACTATAGACAGAAGTCAACAAGACACCGTACAGACAGCTAGAGCAACAAATAAGCTTTCTCAATAAGCTATGCAAAGCACAGTTACACATCAACAGTATCCAAATTCAGTACAGGAAGCCATGCAAGCATCAAAACACAGCCTAGTTTAGACTGCTTGCAAGCAGTCTTCTTCTTTGCTGCCTTTAGTGCATTGATAAATTTGTTGGTGCGTTACACTGTCAATCTGCAGACTAGTATGAAACCAACAGTAGGATGGGAATTGCGGTTGATACAAACAAAACATTTCATTAAAACTAATTAATGAATGAATTAATTAAAACTCTGTTGCTCCTTAGCAGTACTAACTCCACAGGGTTTTGAGTGTTAAAGCAAAATGTACTATGCATCAAAAGTACCAATATTTACTACATATTATAATGCATACTTCTACTTTATAGAAAAAGCACCTCTAGAGTTAACGTGAAGTTGCTATTTTCTATTTTTAAATTGCCAACACTCCCATTAAATGAGATCTCACTAACAAGTGTTGTCTGTGTATCCACAGCCAATGCTGAAACTTGCCACAGCCAATGCTGTTGTGTTACACTCCACGCCTCTTTTGCTTCCGGAATGCGGGCATGCTATCTAAAATCACACACTGGGGCGGCATTATGCCGGCGTTGTTTGGTTCAGTGTAAAAAAAAATGAAGCCGGCGTAAGCTGAATTTCTGCGTAAAGGAGGCTTATGTTAATTAAATGAGATAAAGTGGAAGATACTTCCCAGTACGAATGTAAGAAAGTACAAATGTGGATACCAAAATTAAGAAGTTTCATAAAGAAAATGTGTTTTCTGGGAGTTAAATACATTCTGTGTATCAGTTTAAAATGTATCAGTTTATGATCAGAATGTGTCATGTTTTTTATTACTCTCCACTAGCTCCCAGATGCCATTTGGGTAACATTTCTGAGTTAGTATTCAAGCCAGCAGTATTGGATTGGTTTGGATCCAGCACTAGAAAATGAGTTAATTGTGTTTCCCTGTAGGTGGTGACGGCTGCTTTGCAGTGGACAAGAAGACAGGCCAGGTGGTGAGCACAGGGCTGGTGCTTCAGAAGGACAGAGAGTACTTGTTAAGCGTGGTGGCCCTTGACGGCCTGGGCAGCCGCAGTGCCCCCGCCATGCTCTCTGTGGTGGCAGGAGCCAGAGCGCCGCAGTTCACCAATAATAGCTACGCCATCTCCATACCAGAAAACACGCCTGAAGGACAGCCGTGAGTACCGCATGTCTTAATATATATATATATATATATAACATTCATTCACTCACACATACATACAACAGGGCTTGTTTGATACAGGAAAAAAAAAATCAAGATATATATTTTTTTCTTTTGTAATGAAATTACAGTAATGTAGTACATTTTTGAAGTCTTTTCTTGTAGTGAAACAGCTGTGGCTTTTATTCAAATGTGGCCTATTCCCTTGTGGTTACCACCAAACACTCTTTGTCAGATTCTTTGTTGTTGCCTCAATAGGTATAATTGCCTGTTACTGAAGAATACAATATAAGAGAGAGCAATATTAAAATTGTATTGGCAGTACAGCTCAGATCTTTAAATTGCCAAACACTAGGATGAATGCATACATAAAAGCATACTGATTCACTTACACAAGGACAGTTTTACATGTGCCTCACTGTTTAATAACCTACGGTTGTAACAATTAAAACTGAAATGCATGCCATGCATACATGTCTCTGCAAAAACAAGTCCTACAATAATGAATGCAGACATGCATAAAGACACATGCCTGTCTTTCCAAACACTACCTGTTAAGACTCATGCTGATGAATATTCGATTGGTCACACCAGCGCACTCAAGCACGAATTGACATATCATCATCGCACAGCATTAGGGAACGCAAACTCTCTTAACCGTGAAAACCAACATTGATATCTGCATAATAGTATTACATTATTGCACAGAACCGACAAGTACTGATTGACTGTGTTTATAGCACATAGTTAATGGGCCATACAGTAATTGATTTCATTACAGCGCAGTGCTGATGTAGGGAAAGAGGATTTCGATTTTAATCCAACATGTGTGCAACTGAAATCAAATGGTAAAGACGTTTCTTTTTCCTTTCCTTTTCTATCACATTCTCTTTGTCCTGCAGCTTCCTGGTGGTGTTTGCCATTTCCTTTCAGAAGCAGCCAATCAGCTACAGCCTGCTGATCAATCCCAGTAGCCTTTTCAGCATCCGGCAGGAGACGGGGGAGATTAGTCTGACCAGGACGCTAGATTACGAGAGTGACCAGCGACGGTACCTGCTGATGGTGCGAGCCAGCGAAGAGCCCGGCAGCCTCAGCACTGCCACAGAGGTTAGTGTAATTACAGAGTGATACAGGCAGCAAGCATGAGTCACATAAGAGTTCATGCACTCAGGTCAACTAAGCCCAAAGCTGAGGTCCACTGTGATGTTGTATTATTACATTTGTCACACAAGCATTTACTCTTACTGCTGAATTAAACTGAAATAAAAAAAGCTGCTTTTGTTGCTGAGATTTGCTGCATTGTGCTCTACCACTGGACCTTTTACAAAGCTCCCAGACAGACCCGTTTTCACCTAAATGTTATGTGGCAAACAAGTCTGCATTAACGGCAATGATCTGACTTCAGCGGTGACCTTTTGACATCACACTACTTGCCGATAACTACAGAGGAGAAGCAGCAGAGTTTGTGGCTGTCTGCAGGATTGGCATGGCTGAATGGTTTTGAAATGTTAACAAGATTTTTTGTCTGCGGTTTGTTTTCACCCTTTTGTTTTTGTCTGGAGATGAACTTTGTAAAATGTAGCACACACTCTGAGCCACTTAAGAACTCATAATCTGAAAACTTCTTTCACAAACAAATATTTCTAGATAAACTATTCATGAATTCAGGATAATTTAAATTATTAAGCCAAAGATTTTGTTACCCAATTATCATGTCACCACAGATTCAGCAGGCAAAATCTCCTTCTGCTCAGCTGCATGTTGTGGAGTAAGAGATGGAAAACCTATCGCAGCTATTTCAGGACTATTACTCAGCTGTCACTTCGCACTTTACACACAGTGGTGACAGGGAGCTTGTAGGGCAGGGGGCGGGGGGGCTAAGGGCCTTTGTCGAAAAAACACACATGCTCAGAACATTTCTATTTTTGACTCAGGAAAACCATGAAGTAGAAGATAAAGGATGTGTTGAACTGGCAACTTGAGAAACTATAAAATGCAATTTAGATTAAGTGTTGGGGTCAGCTTTTTTGTACATAGAATTTTGTATGGTTGTCTCCTTGATGTGAGGGTTATTAAAGAGAGGCTAATTTTGTATTCTGATGATTTTGTCTCTCCTCTCCTCTCCTCTCCTCTCTTCCTCGCCTCTCTTCCTCTCTTATCCCATCACACTGGCATTAATCAGGTTCAGGTGTTGATAACGGATGAGAATGATTGTGTCCCAGAGTTCCTCCAATCCATCTACAGTGTGGATGGAGTCCCTGAGACTGTAACCACGGCAACATCCCTGCTGCAGGGTGAGACTCGTCTGACATATTTCACATATTTCACATCCATCTGTTTCTTTTTGAATTGGAGAGAGAAACTATCCAAAAAGTCACTTTCTCAGCATGAAACAACAAATGTAATAATGTAATAGATCTTTCATATCTGTGATCACAATCTCAAGTATACTGCTACAAAGACAACGCACATTTGTTTTGATTTATTATGTACTGTATGAATGATGGCATGTCAATTTATCTGTTACTGCATGAGGCTACCTTATAATTATCAGTTATAAGGCTGAAGGAGTATGTATTGCCATCGCCACTGCTTAACTTGAGTGGAAATGTTTCTGTTTAAATTATGTGAGATAACGTGTGTTCCTAACTAAGATGTTTTGCCACTGTCACTGTCTCTTTTTTCTTTTTTGCGGCTTGAAAAAATAACACTTCTGATTGCTTTAAGATACTGTACCTTTGAGATAGAAAAGTACCTATACCGGATTTGAGAATTTTCCACAGTCACACTCAAAAAATAGCATGGGCTCAAGGCAAAATACCCTAAGTTTAGGAAAAGCACATTATTCAGGAGTATTGTTTTTACATTTCACCTTGTTGACTGTCTATTTCTTGTCAAATGTTTCTGCACCTGTGGGACTTCAGTCCCCCATGGAATGTCGTTTGTGATTTGTGAGAATTTCTGGCAGGGCGATTGTTTCTAGTGGATTCTGGATGAGAATAAATAAACTAATTTAATCTGAAAACATTCAAATACGGTAGAAATTGTTGGCACTGCAGAACCAGCAGAAGGAGAAAATGGCACCCAATACAAACCAATGCATCAACAAAAAATGTAACAACCAGTGCGGTAGGAAGAACTCAGCAGAGGAGAGATCAAAGAGAGAGAGAGAGAGAGAGAGTGAAGACATGGAGTCTTTTAAAAGATCTACCATAGACTGTGGCTGATACATCATGGACTTGTAGGACTTTATATTTGAATAAATTGCCTTACCTTACAGAAGCCCAGAACGCCCTAACCAATCAGATCTATGGGGCAAAAAACCTGAAAAAAAGAGAAAACTATTTCATTTCTTGATCTGCTGGGCTCTACCACCAACTAATGAAATGTCAAAGTTTTGAGGCCCAAGGGAGTGAAATCCCCATTACCCTATCAGCTTGGGCAAAGACACAGATGAATACTTTACAATGAGGCTATCACTTCAACTTTGCCTACTGAGGTTGATGGTGGAGAAGATATACATAATCTTGTTTTAAAAGCACGAGTGACAGTGAGGTTTAAGGGAAATGTACTACTTCATTATACACACTATGCAAAGAGTGTATAGTAAATTGAACTATTACAAGACTTTAGGTGACAATGAAACATTGAGATGCACAGGCTGCTAGTGCTGATGCCTGACACAGAGGAAATAAACACATCAAAAGAATATGCGATATACAAGTGCTATAAGCCAGAGGGGCTGTGTTCGAAGCAGTGAGCTTGATTGAAAGTTCACTAAACAGCAAGCTTAGACTTAAATTAGCTCTGCAACTAAGGATGTCTATTTGTGGCTGTAGTCTCACTGCACATTAGAAACTTTTTCCTGTGTAATTAATTCAGAATAAAATAATTACAAAACACTGGAACAAATACAACTCGTTAATTTCATTTGGGGCCTTTTTGCTGTCCCTTCAGAATAAAGTAATTATTCTGAAGGGGCACAGTGCAGTTTGTGTGCTAGTAATTGTAGCTGTCAGAGCTTATGATCTATTATATGTTTAGTAAGGCCATGAAGAGATAATGATCTACACAGATGTCAACATATTCATCAGCTGATGCCATCTCATCAGCTCATTTCGATTAACGGTAAATTGATGGTCCTTGTGTGATGTCTTCCCTCCTGCCAGTGTTGGCCACGGACTGTGACTCGGGGTTAAACGCTGAGCTCACCTATTACACCCTGAGCTCAGACTTCAGCATTTCACCCCATGGGACCGTTTTCCCTACGGGCCGACTGGACTATGAGAGGCCTAACCATCTGTATGAATTTGTGGTGATGGCGACGGACAGTGGGGACGAGCCTCACTCCGGCACTGCCACGGTCCGCGTGAGGATGGCAAACATCAACGATGAGGCCCCTGAATTCTCCCAGCCTGTGTGAGGAGCTTTACCACTTATACTTCCCTGTCCATTCTTTCCATAAACTCCCTCCATCATTTGCCCATTCTGCCTTTCTGCCAAACAACATTACAATCATGACCAAGATGTGAACTTCAAGAGAAAGCCAAAATTGATGTAATTATCATACACAAAAAGCAACATGCTCAAGGTTCCCTTGCCATGCTGTATGCTTTGGTACTGAAGCCCAAATCGTAAAAGTAAAACATTTGAGTCTTATGTGTTGCCATGGTTCAGCCGGAGAGATCAAAGTTTGTTACTAAGATGATAAGTTTAAATAATGTCCCTGCTGCCTGCACTGCTTTATGTCTGATCCACCAGCTGATCACACGTCATGCATCATTACAGTTGCATCACAGATATGTAGGTTGTTACATCACGTACCTGCCTTCCTTCAGGCGATTTATCTTAATATTTGATGCTGTGAGTCATGCAATGAATAGTGGCTAACTTGGATCAACAGCGCTGTAGTAAAACCACCACCAGTAAGACAAACTCACTATATTTTACAGCTACCTGCCATCAACACAATCTGTTACTCACTTCCTTACACTTCTCATTTAGTGTGACTTTGTTACTTCCATAGTGTGTTCTGGAGGTTTGCTAAAAATCTTTCTTGTTCAGTATTTTTAGGAAAATCAAGCATTCACACAGCATTGGCTAGGTTTTAATTTTGGCCGTCTCCAAACGTATGCTGTAAACTGACATTCGGATGCAATCCATTGTGTCCTCGACCGCCTTTTTTGGCAAAGCTGTGTGAGTGGGTGGGCAGCAACTGTCAGTGGGGCTCCGCTGCATTTATTTCCCCGAAACGAGTAAGCCGCTTGTCTTGTCAGTCATGTTTCAATGACCTTCACAGAAGACTGTTGCATACCTCTGTAACCCGCTCTTGTTGCATTGTCAGGTGTCAGTCTCGGTGGGTGGCTAGAAACAGAGTCAAACAGGCGGGCAGAGAGGTGGAGATGTAGGCAGACAAACATAAAACTGAGGAGAAAAACACACTGATACATGGTTGCAGGGCAAGCGAGAAGAGAATACCAAAACACGCACGGCGAGTAGACAGGAGACAGCCAGAGTCAGATATGCAGATAAACAGAGAAGCCTGTCGGCAGTCAGACAAATACTCTTGCCAGACCAGCAGACAGATAGTTAGAAATGCAGGCATTTTGCCAGGTAGTGTGTGTTGGACACTTCATCATACTGAGAGATAAGCGCTGTGAGGGCAGAAGAGGACAGAGTGGAGAGGTGGTGTGATGGATGCTACGGTGTTTATGAACTGAATCTTCAGGTCAGACTAATTGACATACTCCGACATGTGACATGCGGACAGCCTAATATTGCCTAGCATGACCCCTGAGTTGTCATCTGAGTGAGTTGTAGAGAGCCAACAAAAATGCAAAATAGCCTGACATGCAGGCCTACAGTCGGACAGGCGAGCTTCCTCAGCCCTCGGAGTAAAACTTCACAGTTCAGTGAGATGAAGGGAGATGCTTCAGGAAGAAAAGCCAAGTGAGTGTATACGTCTCATCCCACAGAGCTACGGAGAGGTGGCCTCTGAGCCGGGTGACAGATTACAGGTCACTCATGTTGCCACGGAGACTGCTGCAGCTGGCGGAGATGAATCACCCATCAGCGTTCTTCTGTAAACCATCAATCACCTCTGACTTCTCACTACAGACACTGACACCATCCCCACAGACACACACACACACACACACACACACACACACACACACACACACACACACACACACACACACATTAGAAGAGGATACAGCACCAAATCTCACAGGGGATGAGTTCTGCTGACGAGTCAACTCAAACACCGCCCCCTCTTATATTCTGCTCTCCACTCTCTGTGTCTATCAGCCTTCCTATTTCCACCCGCTCCCTTCTCTTCTCTCTCACTCTCACATATCACTTTACCTGTCATTTCAGTGCCAGCCGTCTTTTTTGTCACCTGCTCCTCCCTCCCCTCTCTCGCCTGTGCTCCTTTTTCCATTTCTCTTCACCTCCGCGTCCTCCAAGTCACGCAGTTCATCTCCATCCCATCGTGCTTTGTGCCACAGTGGTATATCAGTCTCCTGTGTCTCGCTGGGCATCTCGCTGCCCAGCACCACAGAGCAAGCAAATCACTGTTGACATTTTAAAAGGCACTGGATCAAATGGCCCACAGTGGACTGGGTATGTGGAAGTACTATTTGTCCAATGACTTCACCAGTAGACATTATCATTTGTCTCTAGTCTGGCCAGCTAAGAGGACAGGTTAAATCATAGTGACAAGCAAAAGCCACAACAGTAAGTCTAATCAGCCTGCTGATGCTTTGGACTGTGTAGATGGTTTGTATCTCCTGTCAGTGTGTGTTTCTATCATTGACTTGTCACTTCCATGTGTGTATTCCTGCACTTTAGATATCGAACGTTTGTTTCCGAGGACGCGGGGCCCAACACCCTCGTCGCCACAGTTCTGGCCAAAGACCCAGATGGCGATGGTATAATCTACTCCATAACAGCAGGAAATGAGGAAGGAAACTTCGTCATTGACAGCCAGAAAGGTGATACGTCATACTTAATTTTCCGGGTTGGGCTTCACATTTGCAGGTTTCACTCTAATTGACAGGCTTTCTGTGAAATCACACATTCAATTTTCTCCAATATGTTCCCGTTACAGTGGTGTGCAATGAACGCCCTCTACCTTCAAAGTCAATGCAGAAAGATATTGAAAGTTGATATTGCAAGCTGTAATTTCAATACGAGTGCCCATCTTTCTATTATTGGGGCCTTTTCACTCTTGTTTTTTCTTTTCTTTTCTGGAAAGGAAGTTTCTGAGCTTTGTGGCATTGATGACTACACAGTTTATCTTTTTTTATTTGTCCTTTGATCCGAAACCAGTGGCAATCACTGTGACATTTGTCACCCAACCCTTTCAATTCAATTTCACAACAACTGCTCTATCATAGCTCACAATCTTCAGGCTGCGCTCTGTCAGCTTCTCTTTCTTTTTTGTCATCTTTTTATATTGCTCCTCTCCTCCCTTTCTGTGTATCCTCAGAGCAAGAAAATGCTAGGGCTGGTATCCTTTGGGTGCAGGAAAACCACTATACGGCTTCCCACTTACTGTATCTATGAAGAGTGCTGGCTCATTGAATAGCTGCTGGAGCTCATGTCGCATTTGCAAACAAGGTTGACATTTAAAGCGGGAGAATTACCGTGTACATCCCACACTTCACTTATTTTAATGTAGTGGTGCAATGCTGTCAACGTCACGCATTGTCATTAAGAGCTAGAGCCCTTTTTGCTCTGTGGGCAACCAGGATCACAAGTAAATTGGGAGAGAGGAAAGCAAGACACTCACATCTGTGTGTATCAGCATGCTGTGTTGTCTTTAATCAAGAGCATTGAAAGAGATGAATAGAAACACAACAAGAGAATACAAAATCTCCCGACGCTCTCACTTCAATGAGTTTCCCCCACATTACAGGCGGCGTGTTCATCCTGCAACCTCTGAAGTTTTTGTATTGTGACGAGAAAGATGTTGACTCAGATGCAGCATCTTTTATCCCACCTTTTATCTTGACTTGACTGCAGACAAGGGGGGCAGGGGGGGGGGAGAGTAACAGCTAATAGGCATCTGCTGAGCCTGGTTAACTTCTAACCAGAGTCACTCACTACTTTATGTTTTCGCTCAAGTGCGTGAGCTGGATGGGCATCTATAGGCGAGAGCATGCAATTATTAGATTAGAAATATGACAAAATCACCACTGTGAAATTGGTTTCTGGATTTAGTCTGCATATCAGATTTTTACCTTTCTGTGGACTTCTGAGGTGCATTTCCAACACTCGCTATCTCACCCCCGATTTCTAGAGCAACAACATGCAGTATGCGTCTTCTGCTGTGTTTTTATTGATAGCACATCCTTCACCATGCAAGGCCACAGTGGCAATAACATCCTGCTTAATGACTTAAGCTGCTTAAATGGTTGTACTTAATGTGTTAGGAGGGACCATGTTTTATAATGTCTCATGTAATAGGCCTGTGGTCTTTGTAGGGTTGATTCGTCTCCGCTCCACCCCTCTGCCCAAGCTTCAAGGCCTGGAGTACGTCCTGAATGTAACGGCCACGGATGACAATGCATCTGGCGGGCCACACCCTCTCTTCTCCACCGCACGAGTCATCGTTGGAGTTGATGATGTAAACAACAACAAACCTGTATTTGAGGAGGTGAGGATCTTTTTCTTAAGGGAAACTCTGGTACTTTTCGACCTGGGTCTTATTCTCATAAATTGTCAACTCAGGTGTGCAAAGTTAGCATGAGCCAGAGTCAGAATGGCCACAATTATGAGAATGCGACAAGGGGCTGAAAAAAATAGGGAAATAGTTCAACATTTTTGGAAATACACGTATTGGCTTTCTTAGCTTTCTTGCTTTCTACTCTCATGTCTGTATGATAAATATGAAACTGTCACCAGCAGCCACTTAGTTTAGCTTAGCTTAGCTTAGCTTAGTTTAGCAGAAAATACTGGAAACAGGAGGAAACCGTTAGCTTGGTTCTCTCTAAAGGTGACAAAATCTGCCCATCAACACCTCGAAATTTCACTTACTAAACATATCCTTACATTGCAAGTGTTATTGTCTGTACTATTTGTTTGCTGTGACCTGTTGCTAGGCAACTATTGGCCTAGGAAGTGACTGGCGGATTACTTTTGGACAGAGCCAGGCTAGCTGTTTTCAGTCTTTATGCTAAGCAAAGCTAACCTGCTGCTGGCTGCATCTACATAGTGTGGTATCAATCATCTAACTCTCAGCAAGAAAGCAAATAAAGCATATTTTCCAAAATGTTGAACAATTCCTCCAATATTTGTGTTGCCTTTGCTGTTGTTGTGGCTGTCAACCTGAACCCTTCTTAATAGCCGACAGTCAGATGTTTTGCCTCAATTCAAAGAATGTGCCTGCACAACATTGTTACATTCTTCTCTCACCTCCCTGTCTGTATCATCCTCTCCGTGCACTTAAGTTATTCTCTGTCTATCACTCCTTCCTCCCTCGCCTCATTCCACTCTCCAGCTTTTATTTTTTGCCCTGGCGTTCTCATTTCCCTGGCCTCAGTCTCTCTCCACTCTGTTTTCCCATGAGTTCTGATTAGCTTGCACACCCGCTCTATCTTCAGGCGCTCCATTGGGATTTCAATTAATTTATGAAAAAAACTGCAATATCATCACAATATACTACACCTGTTTAATTAACTTCCTCCGTAATTAGGAATGACTTGAACTTCGGCAGAAGGCAGGGCTGGAGCACCTGAGGTCTTTCGGGTGGGCTTGAAGTCTTGGCAACTTGTGTCTAAATATCAAGTTACGCCCAGGACCATCTGGGCTGGAATGACCTTATGTTTGATATTATGTGATTTTTATGAACAGGTACCTACAGGCCTTACTGTCTGTGCCATCACGTCCCATGAACCCGTGCATTATTCTTCTTTCTATCACTCGCTCACTTCCTTTGATCCATCTCCCTCCCTCTGTTTCGCTCACGCTCCTCCTTGCCTTTTCTTTTTCTTTATTTTTCATGGTCATTCTGTTGAAAGAATAGCTAGCATGTATATATGATTTCAAAAAAGAAAGACTCCAGAGAGTAGCTCTTTATCTGGGGCATATGTTCATTAGGGGGAATGGACTGAATTCCTGGTTTAGACAAAGCTGTTCACTGCTGGCTCTTCAAGAGAAATCAGCTCAAGTGTTTTTTATTTTTCATAGATGTGGGCTACTGTATCTATTAACTTCTGTATTGTTTTTCATGCACAGTATCTCCCTATGGGTGCGTAGTGGCCTTCCACTTAATGAGTTTGTTTTCTTTGATCCTTGTACTCTCATTAACGTAACATATTATCACTATCTAATCTCATATGTATGTGAATTGTTTTTTTTGTATTTGTGTGTCTCTTATTCTCTCCTCCCTCTCTATTTTAGTGCCAGCAATATCGTGAGCAGGCTTCAGTGCTGGAGAACCAGCCAACGGGGACTTTTGTGTTGCAAGTGCATGCAGTGGATGCAGATGAGGGAGCAAATGGAAAAGTCAAATATGGCTTAATGCACAGAGACAGTGCCATGCCTGCCTTCAGAATTCATCCAGACACAGGTAGAGCAGTCGTGGATTGCAAGTAGGTCTCAATTAGACCTACAGTATTAGAGCATAGAGTTTACTGTACATAGACAGTGCTGCATTTGAATGGTAATTGACATCTTAAATGTAACAGTCAAGTTGAACTATGATTTCAGAGGAGAGGAAATGGAGAGAAAAAAACACATGCAGCTCCCCCACACATTATACACAGCCAGCTTATCTAACGACTTGAAACCACACACAATATATATTCGTAGTTTTTCATGAATAAACACATCTCTTTGGTTCTATCTGATGCTGTTTTAAGTTAAGTAATTGAGAGGCACTAATAATAACTATATAAAAATAGCGTTCTTTTCGCTGTTAGTCTCGTTTCCTGTTACAGGTCATTTATGATCATCAGATGGAACGTTACACAGTTACAGAAAAGTAGTCGCTTTAAATGGTGTGGGCTATGGTGGTTCTATTGTTAACCTGGTTAAGCTTGGTGTGCTAAAAATTGACTCTACATAATGAAGGGGAAAGACTTGGAGCTGTTGTGGAGTCCTGACACGTGGAGTCACGTTGTTCTGTCAGTCATTTTCTTTAAGGCTTCTGCTCGATTTTCTTCATCTCAAGATTTAATTACGAAGTCACTGCACTTGAAAAGGATGCTCGAAATGTGTAATTGTTTACTTGTTTGGGTGGATGGTTAGATAGATAGATAGACAGTAAGATGAATTGATGGATGGATGCATGCATTGATGGGTGAATTGGGGAATTGCTGAATGGGTGGATGAATATATCTGTATTCATGTGTGTGTGTTTGGGTGGGGTTTGGGGTTTTTGTTCTGTATTCACAGGAGTCATTGCGACAGCCAGGCGGTTCGACAGGGAGCGGCAGAGAGAGTACTCAATTACAGTAACGGCCACTGATTGGGCAGAGGAGCCGCTCATCGGCATCTGTCAGCTCACCATCCAAATACTGGACCAGAATGATAATAGCCCCAAGTTTGAGAATTTGCGCTATGAGTGTAAGTCATAAAAAATGATACATGCTGGTACAACTAACAAAATTCTGTATTGTTAAAGCAGAAGCATAACTATGACCTTAAAAATGCTAAACTAAAAATACATATACACATACAGTATATACTTAGCTTTTTAAACTTTGTTATGTTTGTACAATGTTTAAGCACCTGGTCTAGCCCATTCCACATATCTATATCTATATTGGGTTTTGTAAATAAACATAAAAAAATACCCTGGTAATAACCTAAATCATAAGTTTTGCATAATAAGTAATGTCTATTACCTCTCATGCTTGACCTTTACCATCAGCCTCATACATTTCTAATCTTTGACCAGCAAACTGAGTGCACTGCACATGCATTATTACTATCCCCTGCAGACTTTCTGAGAGAAGACACTTTGGTCGGGACCAGTTTCCTTCGCGTGGCAGCTCACGATGACGACTTTGGAACTAATGCAGCTATCACTTACTCCATGTCCCTGGAGCAGCCTGAGTACCTGCGGGTTAACCCTGTCACTGGATGGGTCTACGTTAACCAACCCATATCACAGGTCAGTCAGCAGTTATTAGCAGGCTCTCTGTCAGCCAGCACACACACACACACACACACACACACACACACACACACACACACACACACACACACACACACACACACACACACACACACACACACACACAGAGTCTGTATTAGCCCATGGGTCTGTGTCAACAAAGTTAATGAATAAGCCACCTCAAAGTGCCTCTGTCACATACATAATCTGGGGTATGTGTACTCCCAGAGGTGCTGCATGTGGAAAGACCACAGAGAAAGAAGATGGAGGGAGACTCATTCAGGCTAAACAAATTATTAAAAATAGATTTTAACAGCTTGGGATTCCTGTGGTTATATTTGATGACTACAATTCTGTCTATTGCACTGTTAATAAACAATAACCCGTAGCAGTAGCTGTCAAAAACAATATGCTGTTTTTTTAAGTGTGTTGCACAGGTTTTTAAGAAGCTAATTATAACAAACCAAGACACTTTGTCCATCTTAAATACTCTGGCTTTGATAGAAGAGATTCAAGGCTTTCTCATCTCTCGTTGATATTAACTGAAACACTTTGGAGGCTGAAAGATTATGCATGTGATTTAACTTAAAAAGCATGATCACCTCCACAGTTCTTTTTAAAAAGGTGAATAATTGTAGTCATGTGAATTCTTGTTTCCAATATGAAAGCTAGCTTGGTTTAGCAAGTTGGCCTTTACTGGTTTGCTACCTTATTGATGACCGTGTCAGAGTGTCAGTGATTGTGACAAATGTTTTACATTTTTGATTGATGTTATGTAGATTGTCATGTTTTCTGTAGCCTATCAGCGCTCTTCTTCCTGTTTTCCTCTTTCACTTATTCAAATGTAAGAGTTGTTCTTTGGCTCGATACTTGCTATAGCACTATAGAGCCGTTTATTATTTAACATTCTTTTTAGCGCGGTGGTGGTAGAAGTCTCTGGAAATGCATGCAAAATTGAAAGTGTTAAGCCAAGAACCTCGGTTAACCAAGCTGCATAATTAAAAAAAAAGTGGTTTCAGAAGCTATTTAAATTAACCACCAATGTTTTTTCCCCCCTGTAACTAAGATTGTAAAAGCACTTAATTAAATGTTAAATGTCTCAGCTGGTTTGAGACATTGTTCTGTTTTGATTTTGTCATCATGGTTTCTAGGGGTGGGAATCAAATGGCACCTCACCGATTATCGCTGCATCTCGATGCAACCATTTTTTTTTATGTACATTTCCATGTGTGATTTTTAAACATATACATATAAATCTTGCTAATCACTTCCTAGACAAAGCAGCTAGACGAAGCTTAGATTTTGACATATACAGTATTTGTCACACACAATGTTTTGTCTACTGAGGTTTTTGTTTTGTAGTCATTCCATGCTTAAGCCTTAAACGTGCTTGTGAAAGTCACCTTCTCTCACAGTAATCTTCATGTCAGAGGCTCAGTCATGTTTAAAGGTGGGTAATTGGCTTCTTAGAACATGAAACGAGGTGGTCAGATGTAATGTGATAAAGTAGATGACCTGCCTACATGTGTTTTGCCTAATTATTTTATGTATGTCTTAGATCATCATGTGTATATATATATATATATATATATATATATATATATATATATATATATATATATATATATATATATATATACAAAATTTTATTTTATTTTATTTTATTTTTTTTCCGCACTCTTGCCTAAACTCTAAGTTGTTGTCCATTATCCCATCCTCTTTCAGTCACTCTGTTTTCTGATTTGTACTTGTCTGGAGACAGTAACTTTTAAATAAAAATCAACACATTAAAAAATCGATTATTAACTTATCAGAATCGAGAATCAAATCGTTCTAGAGAGAATCACGATGCATCTAAGAATCAACATTTTTCCCACCCCTAATGGTTTCTGATAAGTGAATAAGTATTAAGGCCAAATCTTGGCACCAAACTTCACAGTAAAGTGTGCAGCACAGTTCCCAATTCACTTCAGTGAAATATAAAGGAGCATTGAACAACAGTGGATATTCCTAGGTCCTAAGACAGTACAGCCAGAGCCAGCCTCAACGTACTGTACAGTAAAGCTCTGCAGATAATTAAGTGGAATTAAGTGGAGAAGATGGCAAAGGTTGCTGTGACCGTGTCCAGACTATTGTATGGATATTTTCTGGTTCAGATCTGACACTATTACTGCAAATTAAATTTGAAACCTTGGTTGGATGTCACCACAAAGTCAGTGATTCATTTATTGTAAAAGCAGCAGCTGCTGGGTCCACATTAACAATCACAGATTACAATCTTTGTTCTCTGGTATCAAGTTTTGGAAAAAGGTTGTACATGTTCGCAAATACTAATTGGATTGTCCCCGAAATAGGAAATGGAATTTCTATAGTTAAGTGAAATTTCTTTTTATCTGCAGCACAATAGAGTCACTATGCCACGTTTTGCATTGATAGAAAAATGTTATATGTTAAAATGTTACATCTTAACAGTTGAATTATTATTTGAGCAGTTTTTTTATTAACAAAATGGTATAACTATGACTCGCATTATCTTTTATGTAAGTGGTTAGAATGAAATGTCCTTGTCTGGGCAAAAAAAGAGGCCCTTTAGAGAATTAGAGTTTTTTTTCTCTCACTCTGGTAGAAGTGTATTGTTGATGTTACACATTGTGTAATTTAGATAAACAGAATAAAATACTCTAATGACCTCTTAAGTAAAATGTCAGCTTCCCCTGCTGTGTCCACTCTGATGAAATACAGTTAGTCAGATTTACCCCTTATTTCCTAATGGTTCAAATTATAGCTTGTTACAAAAGTAGAGGAGTTTTTGTGCTGCATTTTATAAATTAATACATACAAGACAAGACACTTAGCTATTTTTTTAGTTAGTTAAAGGAGTTTATCAGTAGAAAACTAGACTTTGAAATGTAGGCATAACTGTCTATTTTTTAATGGTGCTTTTTATGTTCAATTCAATGTTCAAAAAAATGTTTTTTTTATTTAACAAGCAATTTTCAGTATTTTAGCAGACGTCTGAAAGCAGCAGTAAGGCAGAACTGAGTACACTTTATTATTTGTTTGTTTATCGCAAATAACAGTGTTATCGCATATTGCATATTTTCCTCATATGGTGCAGCCCTAATCTTTAGTGGTTATTGCTGCTCTCTGCTGTCACTGGCCAGTTTCAATGGGCCCACTGCTGCAGAGCAAGCTGAAGACACAGCCATGCTACTCAGATTATAGTGTAAGGTATTTTATTGTGTAACCTCTCAGTTGAGGCTTAGGAGGAAGTTGTAGTAAATATAGAGTTTTTATTTTTAAGGGAAAAAGGGAAGTGGAGAAAGGGTTGTACTTTCTGATGTTTGACTGTGTTGAAAAAAAGAATAAAGTGAGACGTGCAGTGCCGTCTTGGTTCTGGCATTGGAAGCCTGTGTCTTCATTTTAGAGTCAAACAGTGAGTCTAGACAATATAAGAAACGCTCGGTTACAATAGCAAGAGGATTTAAGAGCTATTGGATTGTATTACTTTTATTTATAGTTATTACATTATTCCACACTGTATATTTTACACATCGGCTGTGTTGTCATAGGAGATGAGTTTGTGTTTTGGCAGGGTCAGTCAGTTGGAGCTGCGTATCATTTGATAGTTCATCAAATAGTTGCTTAGCAATTTTCTGTTAATCGTCTACTTCTTTATCAGCTAATTGTTAATTGTTTCAGCTCTAAATGCCATGAGGATAATTTTAGTGACTGAACTGTTACAGAGAACCTATATCACGCGGGACATCATAGCTACCGACGGGGGAAACCAAAACACTTCTGTGGAGCTGGCAGTCACCATCACCAACGTGAAGAACCAGCCTCCACAGTGGGAGAAGGACAGCTACAGTGTCGTCATCCCTGAAAACACCGCCAGGGACACACCGATAGTGGTATGTGTAACAACACAATCGGAGAAACATTGTTTATTTTAGCACATACTGTAGGTTGTTAAGCTGGTTCCTCTTTCTCTTGCCATTTTGAGTTGCTATAATTGAATCAGCTGAATGTTTATTTGCTTACTCCGCTGGATACATGTCTTTGAAGGCTTGTCAGTGTGCTGAAAATCTATAAACGTGTTTTTGTTTGATGCGGTAGGAGAAAGCTGACGTTATATCGCAGGTGCAAAGCAAGTTTTATGACTTCAGGCTTATTAAATCCATTCAAAACTTCTCCTTTGATGTGAGAAATATATAGCTGTCAATGTGGAGAACACACAAATCCCTTCTTTTTTTTATTTTTTTTATCAAGGTCTCACAAGGGGATCACTTTGACATGAGGTTATTTCAGGGCTCAGACAATAGGTGTGACTCTCATCCTACTCTATTTCCTACTCGGATAATCAATCATCACACTAATTGTGATTCATATTTGACATAACCTATGCTTCTTTCAGAATACAAACCACAAATACAGTCTGACCTTGTTCTAAATAATAATTGTCACATGTTAACAAATGTTGCCTAGTCTAGTCTAGCGTGGCGTCATCAAATTCTCGGCAGGAAAGCGAACGAGCACATTTTCCAAAATGTGAAACAATTCCTGCAACAAGCCCAGAATAAAACATTTTTAGTGGGTTAGCAGCTCAAAGCAGTTGAGAATTAAACATGAAGCTAAAGCCAAGAGACGATTAGCATGGCTAGCATAAAGACTGGAAGCAGTGGGAAACAGCTAGCATGGCTGTGTTCAAAATTAAAAACATACACCTACTTGCTAAAGCTAAGTCAAGCTACTAATTAACACGTTATGTTCCCTTTGCTTCTGTGCTGTAGCGGTAACTATTTCTTGTCGTAACTGTGAGATTACTAGGCAACAACTTGAGTCTCCATAGATGGTAGGCAGATTTTTTTGTTACATTTGGACAGAGCCAGGCTACCTGTTTTTCCGGTACTTTCAGTCTTTATGTTAAGCTAGGCCAACTACTATATCTCCTGCTATCTCGTGGAGTGGTATCATTCTTCTCATCTCACTTATAGCAAGAAATCAAGTAAGCGCATTTTCCCAAAAATGTTGAACTGATCCTTTAAAGCTGACGTTTCGAGTTGAAGGTCAACCACACAGGCTTAATCTAGGAAACACCATTTGCTCAGCTCAGGGTTGTTTTCTGCTTTCTACACAAACTTTAATTAAGAGCCAGGCTTTCAGCCAGGCAAAATTATAATCCAACTTCTCTTCCTATTCAGACAATTAAGGCGACCTCTCAGCTGGGTGACCCGAGGGTGACCTATAACCTGGAGGATGGGATGGTCCCCGAAACCAACATGCCAGTTCGTTTCTACCTCTCCCCCAACCGCGAAGACGGCTCTACGTCCATTCTCGTGTCCGAGCCGCTGGACTACGAGACCACACCCGTCTTCTCTCTCCGGGTTCGAGCACAGAACGTGGCCGCGGTGCCTCTTGCAGCTTTCACTACAGTTTATGTCAATATTACAGGTGGGATTTGTACTTTTCTCACTTCGTTCTCACTTTGCTCTTTGATATTAAAGTGAGATCAGTCAGACTTTGTTGTTTCATTTGTTTTATAAATATTCTTCAACTGTATGTTTAGATTTAATTGTCTTTTACAACTTTCATTTAGTATTTAATTAAGTGTAGCGTGTGATATTTAACTGCTGCATAGAGATGTCAATACCTAACAAAAAAAAAAAATATATATATATATATATATATATATATATAATATGCTATATATAACTACCAGATGTATTTATATTTGTCTGAGGTTTGACAAACATGCAGCCAAAGGATGATTTGATTATGTTTTAGCTGTTAAGTATAATGTGGAGTTTCTCTGCGTGTGAAGAAGTCCAACATCCACAATGGTCAAGTCGGCAGCTGCAATAAACAGCGTTGCACTCGTGTGTTTTTTTTTTTTTCTTTTCTTCAGGGAATCAAATCTCTAAATCTTTAATGTGTGTGGCCGGTTAGCTCAGTTGTTAGAGCAGGCACACATATATTGAGGTTAATTCCTCGACGCAGAAGGTCCAGGGTTCGAGTCCGACCTGTGACGGTTTCCTGCATGTCTTCCCCCTCTCTCTTCTCCTTTCATGTCTGAGCTGTCCTATCATTAAAGGCGGAAATGCCCGTAAAAATAATCTTAAAAAAAAAATCGTTGTGTGCAGTTACAGAAGCAACAGCTTTGGATGCTAGAGAATGTATTACTTAATTACTATCTGTAAACAAACACATTATCAATTTGCTACTAAACCTCTCTTCTCTCCTAAGATGTGAATGACAACGTTCCGTTTTTCACCTCCTCCATCTATGAGGCCTCAGTAACAGAAGGGGCCCAGATAGGGACTTTGGTTCTCCAAGTGTCTGCCCATGACAAAGACCTGGGTCTTAATGGAGAGGTTTGTGCTTATCTATTTATACCTACTCGCAGGTGAGTGACTGACAGTGACAGTACAGACTCTGGGAATATGATAGAGACCTCCTGACATTTTCAGCTACAAAGCCTTTATTTTCTGCTATTTCTGCAGGTTATTGCTTGAAAGAATACCGTGGCTTAATTTTCAAATTCCCTGTGCTCTACAGATCACTTACTCTCTGCTGAGTGACAGCAGTGGCGACCATCATCTGTTCCGCATAGACCCAAAACTCGGGATCATCTTCACAGAAGCTGTGTTTGATCGTGAGGCCCGTAGCTCCTATTTGCTGGAAGTTCAGTCAGAAGATGGCCAGGAATCAGCGCGACCTGGCAAGAACAAACAGCCCAACTCGGGTTAGAAATTGTGATGATTTTAATGATGACATTAGACTTTTTCAGCGAGCAAAAAAACTGCTCATGAGTTCATATTTTGCTTCGTAAAAGAATAGTTTGACATTTTGGGAAATACACCAATTTGAAGAAGATTTACATCTCACATTTCTGTATGGTTCGCTTAGCTTAGCACAAAGACAGGAATCATGTGAAAACAGCTCGTCTGGCTCTGTCAGAAGGTAGAAAAATCACCTCCAAAGCTCACAAATTAACATGTTATATTTTGTTTGTTCAATCCGTACACAAACCTGTCACTATACCTGGCCAGAAAATAGTCCAGAACGTAACCGTAGCTTAGCATTAGCTCTGCTACTAGTGTAGCCTAGCATTAGTTAGCCTGCTGGCTGTCGCTTCATATTTACTGTACGGACATCAGAATGGTATCAATCTTTATAAGAAAGTGAATAAACATATTTCCAAAAAATGTCTAACTATTCCAGAAACGGTGATTTATATGCAAATAATATGTTAGTAGTTACTTCAGTTTTAGTGTATCCCAACTCTTTTTAGTCACACAAGTTGTTGGGATTTCTAAGAAACTATGTGAGTTGGCAGAGTTAAGCAGTATTGTTCTTTCCCTACAAGCCTACAGGGTAATACTGAAAACTATGAGGAGTCCGTCATCTGTGTTTTGAACAGACTGCATTGACATGACAATACATTCATTTACACCTTGGGATTTGAAAACTGAATCTTAATTTGATTTAGTCCATTGCCATGACCAAACAGCCTCACTTTCTTCCATGTGAAAAACTTTCAGAGATTTCTTGGCGCTCTTTTTTAGTTTTTTGTTGTTTTTCTCCCTGTTTTTAATTTTCTTTGCTCAATATTTAACCAGCGTGGCCTGTGTTTTATTATTATAATTTTTTACCATGTTCTCTTCGTGACATTTTGGCAGTTAGCCAGTATCTAGAGTGACGTAATATGACGTTTTTATTCAGAAGTGGGTCTTTTGCAAATGTTTGCGAAGGGGGTATTAGGGGTAAAGGGTGATGTTTTGAAGCAGTAAAGCCTTCCCACCAGAGTTGCCAGGGCTGCTTAGCATTTGCAATGAGCCTTAGCTGCGTCTTGGGCGATGAATCTCCGACATCCAGAAGGGCTCATCTCCTTTGCAAACATTACCTGTCTCGCTGCGTCACCTCTGGGATACACCATGAGTAGGAGGGAAATGTAAAAACAAGCTGAGAAAATAGAGCTACCTTCAACCACCATCATCTCTTACTGCAGCAGCTGCAAATTAACATGTCACCCATGTGTTCTGTGAGTAGATAATTTACTCTTTCTAACTAAAGAAATAAACAGCGTAATGAGGAGGGCAGCGATAAGACTTGTCATCTTATAAATATTTAACCTTCCCAGTAGAGAGGTTCTTTATCTATTCTCTACAACAAAAGCAGCTTGTTGAATATGTTTTGGCCCCATTACTGTTATTCCTTCTGTTTAAAACTGTTACCCCTGTAAAAACAATAAACTCTTGACAAAATGAATAATTTATGCAATTTACGCCACATATTTAGGAGTAATGTTTTTCTGATTTCCGTGTCAATGAGGCACATTGCGTTCGGTTAAGTGCCTCTTCCCCACTAAACAGTGACAATGAATTGTAGAATCAATGAACAGATGGAGTGTGTGTGCGTGTGTGCGCGTGCGTGCGCGCGTGCGCCTTTTAATCTTCTGCCATTCTGTCATTCTTGCAGACACAGCGTATGTGAGGGTTTTCATCAGCGACGTCAACGACAACAAACCAGTCTTTGCTCAGCGACTGTATGAAGTGGGTGTCGATGAGAATGCAGATGTGGGCCTGGCTGTTGTCACTGTTGGTGCTAATGACGAGGATGAAGGTATGCTTGACGAGGCAGCAGACTGAGGGAGGTCCGAAGGAGATTTTACAGATTCCAATTACGATAACTAAAGGTTAAAGAAGCAAGCCAACCAGAACTTATACAAATGTTATTTTGTGAAACGCTCTGCACTTTCTTTATTTTTCTCTCTCTTCAAAAAACTATCAGTCAGTTTTCCAGTGCTGAGTTATGTGCCAAGTACGCACCATTTTCCAAAATGGCCTGCATTTGTACCAGAATGCACAGTGACCCTGTAGGCAGTCTTTCCCAATCCGACCTGAGCTCTGCTGAAATCATGTGGTGTGCTAGATTAAGCAGTAGTCATTTGAGTGCTTGGTAATGCACTGTTACACATATGTTCCAAAAAGAGTGACACGCTCCCACACAGTAGGTGGGCGGGATTTAACCAATAAAGCAGTTGCTTATCCTCCATACAGCAGTAGCCTAAGATCCCTTTATCAGACATGTTTAGGTCCGTTAATCAAGTATTTATGGCGAGCGGGGGTGTAGCTTAGGCTGGGCTGCAGCACTAATGATGAATAGCGGTGGAATAACGCCAACCCCCGACATTAAAGTTGCAATCCTGTTGCACTTGTGTCTGAGAGGCTCCGCTCAATCTGTCTTGTTTAAAAACTAACACCCTGGGCTCGACTGCTGTAAGCCTGCCAGATCCCTGTGGGAGGCAGGGAGAACTTTGTCAGCTGGGGTTGTGTTAATAGTGCAGATTAGTGTATTTACATGGAATTTCAGCTACTTTAACCCAACAGGATGATTGAAAACGAAGACTGTTCATTCCAGGAGATTATCTTATCTATTCCAATGTTAAACCTGGCAGACTGGATGGTCTCCATGGAGACACACTAGATACGTTCATATATTGACTTCTTCTTTACTAAACTACATCCCCCCACCCTCTGTCGGGCCTCCAAACCATTCCCTAGAGGGCACTATCAAAGTGCATTACTATATTCTGCTTTTTACTCTCAGGCTCCCTTTTACTTTTTTCGGCACTCTTTTTTAAATTAATATCTGATTGAAGCCGAGGAGACGAGGAACAAAGTTTCCATTTAATTAAGTAATAAAAACAAGAAAGGGATACATGAAAATCTACTAATGCTCAGGTCTCGGAGGAATTGAGGTGTAATACTCTTGTGGTTTCGCCGTTGGGTTATTGCTAGAATGATAGTGCTTCTGCTTAAAGTAAGAAAAGGCACAATGTTAATTATTTAGCAGTAGTAGTAGTAGCAGTCTACTACCTTCTTAAGATGTTGCTACATGTATAGTTCACCTTTAGATTACTTTAGCTTATTATAAAACAGTTTATATGCAGAATCGGGACAGTGATTTCGCATTCCCAATCATGCATTTTGTAATTCCCGCCACAGGAGCCAATGCCAAGCTGCGCTACCAGATTACCTCTGGCAACAAAGGTGGTGTTTTTGACATTGAGCCAGAGGTGGGGACCATCTTTATTGCACAGCCACTGGACTATGAACAGCAGAAGAGATACAAGCTACTGGTCCTCGCCTCCGACGGGAAGTGGGAAGACTACGCGGCCGTGGTGGTGACTGTGGTTAATAAGAACGACGAGGCGCCAGTGTTCTCCATGAATGAGTACTATGGCTCTGTCACAGAGGAGCTTGATGGGTCCCCTGTGTTTGTACTACAGGTGAGAGGCTGAGATGAGGTTTTACACTGTTATCCTTAAATCTGTAATTATCTTGACAACCGGTCTTTCAGTGTACCTCATTCCACTAAGTTAGAAAATGAAAAGTGTATCTAGGGTGGGCAAATTCAGCAGTAAGGCTGTCAGATCCACTCTGAGGAAATGCCTGATCAAAGCCTTTTGCTTTGATTTAGGTGGTCAGGAAAAAGTGCAAACACTTAAATTAGCTGTCTAAAAAAATCCAAAAGCAAAGAAGACTTGGGTGACGGCTGAAAAGAGATAAGAGGAAGTAGCAATTTGCGTTTGACTGGATGAATGAATATCATTTTCTTAAGAAGTTGTCTTTATCTCTGCAGGTGACAGCTACTGACCCAGACAAAGATGCAGACCAGGGCGCCATACGGTATTCCATTCATGGCCAAGGGGCAGAGTCACACTTCATGATCAACGACATCACAGGGGAGATGTATGCCCAGCGCACCGTAGACCGAGAGGAGCGTGCTGTGTGGCGCTTTGTTGTCATGGCAACGGACGAAGAGGGCGAGGGACTTACCGGCTTTACGGACGTTATTATCAACGTGTGGGACATCAATGACAATGCCCCAGCCTTCACGTGTGCGCCTGATAATTGCTACAGCAGCGTGGGGGAGAACTCCCCTCCTGGAACGTTTGTTGTGGAAATGACAGCGGTAGACCGCGACGATGCCGCCGTAGGCCAGAACGCAATTCTCACATACCGGATTAGTGAGAATGTGCAAAGTGCAAACAATTCTGACCTTTTTACTATTGATTCCAGCACCGGCACTATATCTGTGGCAGCAGAGGGTCTGGACCGGGAGTTTGCTGACAGCCACCGGCTGGTAGTGGAGGCCCGGGACGGCGGGGGTATGACGGGTACAGCTACAGCCACCATAGTGGTAACAGACATCAACGACCATGTGCCAAAGTTTAAAGAGGACCGTTGTGGCTCTCGTGTCCCTGAGAGCACTAATGAAGATGCTCCTATCCTGGAGCTGAGCGCTGTGGACCCTGACGCTGGCATGTATGGACAGCTGGCGTTCAGTGTCATGGCAGGAGACGCAGAGCAACGATTCTACATGGTCAGCCACAGACTGGAGCAGACGGGCACTCTGAGACTGAAGAAAAAGCTGGACTTTGAGAAGGCAGGGGAGCAGCGGTTTAACCTTACCATCAAGGTGGAGGACTCTGACTTCTCCAGCGTCATCCACTGTCAGGTTCTAGTGGAGGATGAGAATGACAATACTCCCATGTTCACTCCGAGCTCCCACCTGCTCTCACCTTTGCCTGAGGACGTAACTGTTGGAACCAGCATCATTCAGGTCGCAGCCACTGACTCCGACTCAGGCCTGAATGGGGACATTTTGTACAGCATTCTCCCTCAGTCTGACCCATACGGACATTTTACAGTCAGCCGAGCCGGTGTGGTCACAGTTGCCAGGCCATTGGATAGGGAAACAGTGGCGGGTTATGAGCTGGTTGTCATGGCAACAGACCGGGGTACCCCGGCACTGACTGGCAGTGTCACGGTCCACTTGCCGCTGCTAGACATGAATGACAACGGGCCTGAGCTGGAGACAGCCTACACTCCTGTGCTGTGGGAGAACAGTCCAGCACCTCAAGTGGTCTGGCTCAACAGGAGCTCAACTCTGCTTCATGTTGTGGACAGAGACTCCCCAGAGCACGGGCCTCCTTTCTTTCTCTCCCTGCCCTCACTTTACTCTATCGACTTCCACCTGCAGGATTACGGGAACGGCTCGGCCACGCTCACTGCCCTGCGCAGATTCGACAGGGAAAGGCAGAGCGAGTTCCACTTGCCGGTGATTATGATTGACAGCGGTGATCCACCAATGACGGCCACAAACACGCTCACCATCACCATTGGTGACCAGAATGATAACGCCCATCAGGCAGGAGAGAAAGATGTCTATGTGCACAGCCGCAAGGGTGAGTTGCTCGCTTTCCCTCATTGCATTCTCTTGGCCTTTGCTTTCGCTGCAGAGCTTTTCACTGCAGGCAGAGCTTGAGTAATGAGGGGAAACTGACGCTAAAGCTGAAGGGTTTTCGGTCCCATACCTGCTCTGTGTAGTCTGGAATTCATAATTGCACTCTTACTTTTACATTTTCACAGTGTCATGGTAATATCGATGTCAAATCCTTTCTCAAGCCCTTAACACATCCAAATCCTCTACCTAAAACTCATCTGAGAATCACATTCTTCTTTTTTTGTAGTTTTTTACCCTCCAGTTAAGTTGGTTAGGTATGTTGGCTTGTTAGTGTTTTGATCACACACTCAGCTACATGGCAGTTTTGGTAATTGTGGAAAACAGGAATGCCGTGACTCATCCAGGCTGCATTTGTTTACCCAGCTGCAGTACTCTGGCACTGCAGGTCGATAATAACATAATCCATACTGAGATAGCCCTGCTTCCTTAAGCTCCACGCTCTCTGAAGTGGAGCACTGAGAGCCTATTCATTCCAGCAGTGGGGCTCCACAGTTATGAGCATAATAAGTAGAACAGAACACAAGAATGCAAGATAAGGAGAAGAGAGGGACGAAAAGATAAGTGTTGGCATCAGCAGATTCTGTCCAGACGAAATCAATGTGCGTGTGCATGTGCATGTGTGTGTGTGTGTGTGTGTGTGTGTGTGTGTGTGTGTTTACCGTGAACAGGAAGGATGGCAAATGCGGCACTGGGGAAGGTGTATGCCCCAGATCTGGATGACTGGGACAACAAGACCTACACTCTGGAGACAAGCGCAGCCAAGTAAGAGCGCTCTGTGAAATGCATAGAATTTTTTCTGAAAACATGCTGATCTCCAAATGTGCAGCACAAGTACAAGTGCTAAAGCAATACAGTACCAGCCGAACTGCCAACAGTGTGGAATTTGAAAAATAAAGAGGATGTGGACTCAGCGTTGAGGCTGTATTCCTCTAACAAGGCCTCTTTCAGTGATATCACACGGCGGGAAACATGCCTAACAGGTACTGCTCCTAATCTTGGATCCAATTCCCCGGCTTCTAATGTAAGCTACACTTTCCAAAAGGACTTTAATAATAGCAGTCAACAGTGATTGCCATTCTGGAAAATCCTATTCAAACTAACTAAGTCCACCTGTATGATGTCCCCTAGATGGAACAGCCTGTACAAGCACCATGACTCCAACAGGGACGTTGTGCAGCTGTTCAGAATTCACACCCTCATGATCAGATTAGAAATACCAATTGCATATTTGTTTTATTCATATAGCAAATTCTGACAGTTACCATGACAACTACGAAGCTCTTTTGGAGCTGAATAATTCTGTTTTTTTTCCATCTTCTTCTTCTTGTTCTTCTTGGCGTTTTCTCTTTTTCTTTTTTATTTTTTTAAGTTTTTCTCAATTAATTTGCATTAACTTCCTGCTGGAGTAAACTCAGGTGTACCACTGACCAATTATCTACTTCTCTGCCTGCCATATTTTTCCTCTGAACAATAGCTCAGAAACAAAAGAAGCCACTTGTCTTTTGTCTTTTCTCCTACTGAACAGCTCCTCTGCTTTTCTCAGATACTTCAGTCTGAACCAGAGCTCAGGAGTGCTGACCGTCCGACAGAACACTCCAGCAGGCAGCTACTGGTTGAGGGTCGGGGTGTCTGATGGCGTGTGGCCCGATGTGTTCTCGGGGGTCAGAGTTCACGTCAGGCAGCTGGAGGAAAAGGCCATCCTGTCGTCCGCCTCGCTGCGTTTGACCGGTAACATTAGCAGAAACACTGACTCACCTGATGGCATAAACACTGTTCATTTTGAATCATGACTTGATACATGACCCCCAAAACCAATCAAGACAATATTGAGTAAACTGTTTTTTGTCTCACTCATCCTCCACAAAAAAACTTGCTGTTCAGTTCCTTTCTGAAGCTGGTGTTGAAAGAGACGGCATCTGCCAAATGCATAAATAAATTGTTACTTTTCATTGACTGATTATCAGGTTGTCAATCCAGTTAACGCTGAAATAATAGGCTGTCAGATGAAAGTTTTACGCTTGCATTATTTAACATGTCTAAGCATTGTGAAGAAACATTTCACACTGCTTGGTGGTAATAGTTTCCTTCTTCCTCTTTACTCTTGAACACTCTGAAGTTTATGTTACAGTGTTAATTTTTCTGTCAGTCTTTCAGAGTTAGAAAGGTCAATCTGGAAGTGTCAGGTAAAGTCCTTGACATTTAAAAAGCCATTCGGCGAACAGAGTCGAAGGCTATTACGGACGCCTCTGACTCCAAGTCATTATCATTTGTGGAGATTAAAGATGACTGCCCACATACGCCAGATATTATTGGAAGGTGGCACCGCAAATGTGATTGATTTACTAGGCAGCTCTTCAAGACCCTAACTTTATTTCAGTGAAGAAATAAACTATTTCTTCTTGACTGCATCACGACTCGTTCACCTTATAGATGAGTCAGTGAGGAAGTGGATCAATAGGGAGATGTTAAGCTACCTCTTGTGCTAATGGAATCAGGAACTCAGTAGACTTTGATAAACTCTGTAGTTGTCATTGACGAGTTAGTAGCTCTCTCTTCGTCTCCTGAAGGCATAACAGCGAGAGATTTTATCGACTCTCACGTCGAGGGGAAGAGTGGGCTGGAGACGTTCTGGGACTTCCTGTCTGAAACCCTGTCTGTCAGACCGGGGAGCATCAACATTTTCAGCATAGCAGACAGGGAGGAGAAAACCGTGGACATCCATTTCTATGTGCTAACTGATAATGGCTACCTGCGCCCAGAGAAACTGCACGCTGTCCTCACCGCACATAAAAAGAAGGTATATATACCAACGTGTCTGATAGATAGAGATCAATGCTCATATATCAAGTGATACACTTGGGAGCTTGAGGGGAAGAGATAACGGGGCTTTTTATCTGCCCTTTTATTTTCACACCAACTTTCTGTCTGTTTACTGCCTGGCCCTGTCATGTCTCTTTGTCTCTCCCATTAATTTCTTCTCTATGTCTCCTTTCATTTTTTTTATTTCCTCACACTTTCTTTCTTCCATGTTTTGATTGTGCATCATTTGAATTCCTCTGTCATTCCTAATTATATCTCTTGCTCCTTTAAAAACAACCAGTTATAGAAAATTGAAAGCATTTATGTAGATAAGGCTCTGCTTTCCTCTTTTGCATTGCTTTTGAAGTCTTTTATCCCTCAGAATGTTTATCACTGCGTACCAAACACCACCCACATTGGAGATTTTCACTGACAATTATTGTAATTCCCATTTTTGTCTCCCGCATTTCTTCCCTTCTTCCCTTCTCTGACTCCCCACAGCTGCAGTCACTGCTGCGTGTGAATGTGAGCCAGGTGCAGGTAGACGAGTGCGTGCGCACAGACTGCAAGGCGTCCGGCGGCTGCTCCACGCGATTAAGCATCAGTGACTCGCCCACCCTGGTAGACTCAGGTGCTTTATCCCTGGTCTCAGTGAAGGTGATGTCCTCAGCTGTGTGTGGCTGCGCTGCCAGGGAAATAACCCACCAACCCTGCTCCTCCTACCCCAGTAACCCCTGCCTTAATGGGGGAACCTGTGTGGACACCCAGAGTGGATACAGGTGAGAGGCATGTCTGCAGTTGGAAGAAGCTCCTAAAAGATAGGAAACAGAAATAGAATGTTCTGCCGTCCTCTCTCTAGTCCTGTTAGACTTACTGTAAGAGTGACATCTTGGAAAATGAGCTGAGAATTACTAACAGTGCCCCTTGTGAGAAAAAACTCCTTCACCTGCAACTTGACCTAACTTGCTTGAGCTGCTCTGCGGTGTTGTCAGCTGAATATAGAGTAGCAGGATTTTTCAAAAGGCTTTGGGCTATTTGCAATAGAAGCAATGTGCATGTATGTGCATATCATTCTGAATTTAGAGTGTATCTTGCCAAGATTAGATGTATAGCCTGGTATTGGAATTTTATAATTTGTGTGCGCTGTGTTTAGCAGAACTGAACAGTAAATAATGAACATAGCCTTTGTATCAAGGTCATTTGCCAGTTTTTTTTAATATTAACCCTAAATATTTATAAATGCCTGTAGTCAATATAAAGGCCTTCAACTTCAAGTGTGTATAGGTCTCTGTGGGAATTTACTGCAGGAGAAACGGCACGCAGTTCATTTCATGCACACACTAATGCCCAGATTAAATAAATATAGGGCAAGGGGATTAGTACAACTCTGCCCCCCTATGCTCACAACTTTTCGAAAAATCTCTTTTAATGCCATGTACATGAACATACAAGTTCATGTAACAGTGCACAGAACTCTCTTTTACTTTTATCTTTTAAATTGTCTCTGCTGCAGTTGATCTGCACACTGCTGAGAGAAGCCCTTTTTCTGTAAGAAGAATATCTCCCCATATGTGCCATATGTGCCCTCATGTGAATGCAGCACAACCATAAAGAATCCAATTTTTGGTTCTCTCCTCTGTCGAAGGAGCTTAACAGGCAACCTCAGACGGCAGCTGATCAGATATTGTCAGTCAGAAGTGAGAAAAACATGCCCTGCACTTCTTGATTTGGATCGGCATTGCTCTCATGAGTCATATGAAAGAGCAGCGAAAGAGTGTGCATATGTATGCATAAGGCTACACTCTGTCTAACCTGTCCCTTTTGCTGCGTATGGATCAGTATTCCTGACATGTGTTGCCCCTCTGCAGAATAAACAGTGATGGGGAGAACCAGCTCCTAACGGCCTCAATACACACAGCCTTTCTCAGACACTGCATGAAAATGGATGGCTTTGACATTATCAGCAAAGCCAGCTTGTCTCACATGCCTGCATTGGAAGGGATAGGATGAGATCAACTGGTCTCTTCCATCTTTGCCATCGCAGTGATGGAATGGGCTGTTTTTAATCACTGCATGCATCTCTTCCTTTATGGTGTTTTTGTATGATTATTAATATTTACCATTTTGGTCTGATTCACAAACATGTTGGAAGATAGGCATGGGAAACATTTAATTTCCAGTTTCTGCAAGAGCAGTGATCCCTAACACTCAAACTCTAATCAAAGTAGATGAGTACAAGAAGAGGCAGTTGCACAGATATCATCATACCAAATTGTGTAATACCTTAAGAATAAGAAAGGGGGTGGGTGGGGATAAGTGAGAAAAAAAAAGTTGCATAGAAAAGTGAGAGAAATAGAATTAATTATCTCCTAACAAAGGAGATGTGATGTGCCGAGCAGGAACAGTCTCCAGAGGGTTTGGCTCGGGCAGCTGTGACAGATAAAGAATAGACCGGAGTAATGTTGTGTTCATAGCTAATTGATTTAATGTAGAACTGAATATTCAGGGCTTAGTTGCAAACAATTGATTCATAAGACGCTGTCTGTGGACAGCAGGCATATTGGTGCAAAGTCAAAACCTCTTCCTGTGTGAATCAACAAGGCTGTCACGTCCACCAGAGAAAAGTCACCACGCTCAGAGATTGGACAGTGTGAAGATTTCACAGAGCACAAAACATAAATAAGCGACACTGATTGTTTCCTTTCCTGTCCTTCACCTTGATTTTCCTCACCTTTCTTTTTTTTTCTCGGTGCTACAGGTGCCACTGCCCCCCACAGCTTGAGGGGCCAGACTGTCAGCAGACGAGACTTAGTTTCCTTGGCAATGGCTATGCCTGGTTCCCCCCCATAAGGCCATGCTTTGATAGCCATCTTTCACTGGAGTTCATGACAGAGGAAGACGATGGTCTGCTACTGTACGCCGGCCCGTTGGCCCCTCTGCTGTCTGGGGACGCTGAGGACTACATGGCCATCGGTAAAGAATGAGTCTGGATAATTGGATGTGTGCCAAGGGGGGCCTTTATTGCTCTAAAACTTGGAACTTAATTTTGTGTGTTTAATTACCGGGTGGTAGCTAATCAGATATATGAGGCACATTTTGTCCGTTAGTGTACTGCTGAGGGATATGAGCACCCGCTCTACCGAGTTATAGAGTAAGTACTTAATGTGCTGCTACACAGGCAACCCAGTTTTACTGTTTAAAGTCTATACTTTGTCGCGTGCCTCAAGGAATGGTGTTTTGGCTTACCGCTTGCTTCAGTGTCACAGCAGTGGTTCACCTCCTGAACAGACTGAACAGTGTCTCCGTCAAGGACACGTCAGCTGGATTTATTCTTGTTAACACAAAGGCTCAAACCTGAATCTTTTAGGTGAAGGACAGTAATAAAACTTTTATCAAATTGTTTGTTTATTGTGATGGCTGGGTATTATGCTTCATATTTGCAATATATTAATAAATAATTTTCCGATTGCATTAGACTAATTTTTCAGTGCAACCCATTGGTATTACTGTAGTGATTCATGTTACTTATTGATAGTATGGGTGGTCATGTCTTTTTAAATGAAGTTAATGGTACAAGTAATACATTGCTACATCACATACACACTGCTGCTTGTTATTGAAGTTAGTGGCAAAGGATACGGATGATGATAATACTAATAATAATTAAGTAATGTTGGAAAGATTATGTATTGGGATTAATATACATTTATTATTTATAAAATATGATACTGCGGCAACCAGTCTAAAGCATGTATTTTGGGGTGGCTATGGCTCAGCAGGCAGAGCGCTCCTCTACCAACCGGAAGGTTGTGGATCAGCAGGTGGTACCTTGTATGGCAGCCTGGCCGCGTGTGTGTGTGTGTGTGTGTGTGTGTGTGTGTGTGTGCGTGTGTGTGTGTGTGTGTGTGTGTGTGCATGTGTGTGTGTGTGTGTGTGTGTGCGTGTGTGTGTGTGTTGTGTGAGAGAATGGGGCAATGGTGCCTGTAGTGTTTGTTTGAGTAGTCGTTAAGACTGGAATAGCGCTAAATGCAGCCCATGTACCATTTCACATTCACTTATACACACACATACATACATACAGTACATAAAATCTCCAATTTTCTGTCTCCATAATTTTTATCCTAAAGGGTTGGTTCATCCAAGTTATACAAAAAAAACATATTTTCTCATTTACCACTGTGCTATCTAGCCATGCAGAACGTTTTGTGTTTTGTTTTGAGATATCTGTCTCTCTGATTCATGCCTCCACCCTAATATAATGAAGGTTAATTCACTTTCAATTTGAAAAAAATTTGCTGCAACATCTCATTCCAGAAACAATGTCTGAATAATTCACAGAGCTCCCTGTGAACAGTAATTTGGGTGAACTGACCCTTTAATTGATTTTGATTTCCTATTGCACTACTAACTATTATAGCTATTATATAATTGTATAACTATTGTTATATCACCTTGTTCGTAGTGAGCAGCTGATTTTGGATTCCCTGCTGTAATCCACCTGTGTGATGTTGCCGTTCTCTTTTGTATTCCATAACGTATCTTTGTTCTGAGATTAGATGTTTTCATATGTCACTTGTTTTTTTTTCTCCATACCTGTATGTAGTAATTTGCCTTCTTTCCAATACATTTTATCACAGTTTTTTTGTGACCTTGCCAGTACATGTTGTCATTGCAAGCAAGTTTAGCTGTTTTTTCTATACTACAAATCTCTAAGAGCCTTTTTTGAGTTGAAAACGTTTCTTTCAGGTATAATAATGATGATCCTGATTTATTTCAGAGTAGCTTGTGTTAATTCTGAACGTTCTTTTCCTCAGAATTGATTGGTGGAACACCCAGTGTGAAAATGAACTATGGTTCTGGGACCTTGGTCCTGCAGTTAACAAATAACATTGGGGTGACTGACAGACGCTGGCACCGCCTCGATGTGAGGAGCAACAGTAAAGTAAGAGCCTTTACGTGTCGTCTTCTCTTTCTCCCTCTCTATGATATAATGTCAGATTAAAATGTAATGCTGTAATATGTAGAGAGCGCCTGGCAACAATAAACTCACACATCCACATGTGCAGCAGCGATGACCTTTCTCCCCTCTCCCCCAATTTAAAGGAAGTGCGCTTCACCCTCGATCGATGTTCCAGTGCGATTATCATGGAGACAGAAGGGGTGGACTCATGGGCAATGACAGAGGACCGCTCATCCTGTGAAATCCGCGGGGTCACACCCAACAGGGACAAGTAAGATCAATGATTAAATGGATCGAGTCTGACTAACTCAATATAAACACCAAGTGGCTCTTCTGAATCCTAAAGGCAAGGCCAATAAGTACGAAATCATGCGATACATACATTTTATAATAGATACATGAAGATATAAGTGAATAAATAAATGTGGCTTCATGTTTGTTTTCATGGTTATAGCCAACAATTAGGGTTTTAGAAAATCTCCCTCTCCCCCAGGTCCTTCTGGAGTTTACTGTGGTTGCAAACTATTAATCTTCTAAGGTTTTGTTCTCTTCACTGTTGTTAAATCTAAAAGGATGCTTGGCCCATAGGGACAGTGTCTTAGTGCCCCATGTCCCCACAGGGGTAAACAATTCTATATAGAGTACAGCATTAGCAGTCACAGAGGCAGCATCTTTGCAAGGTGGTAAAAGTGAAAAATGAAGAATAAGGTCAATATTTCCATATATATGTGGTAACAAGGTATACTGCATATACTGAACATAAAGGATATGTCTGTTCTACCCTAGTGGAATAGTAGCATTTTAAAGATATAGACATTTCATTTTGTTTATTATGTGCTGGCATGCAGAACTTACTTGGTAACATTTGTAATACTGGTGTAAAGATTACATAAATGTATCACCCACACAGTCTTAGCCGAGTTTTAGCTACTGTATTTGGGATTGAAAAATTACATGAAGTAGCAGCAGTACTAAACAGTAGAGGTAGAACTATGAAACACTTTAATTAAGTCCTAATTTTGATTAGTCTATTGATTTATTTTTATTTTTTTCAAATGAACTGATGAACAGTTAATTTCATTATCATCTACTAAAGCCAGAGGTGGCGTAAGTAGCAAATTCTCAGATATAAGGAGCTGGAGCCAGAGAATCTTAAATGATAAATCAATTCAATTGATTAACAGAAAATCAAAATAGATGCCGATTAATGTTGTGTTAATTAAGACTAATTGACTCTGAATTGAATTATTTATTTGATTGTTTCAGCTCTAAAGTTGGTCATAACACACAGCAAAACCTTGTTGGAGCATCTTCAGTGTCCTATTTAAAACAGCTCATAATCCCTCAACATAAAAAAGCATAATGGCCCTGCTACCTCTGGTATATCTTACAAACATAGTCTTATAGTTAATGTTCAGTAAATTGTATCTAAAACGGTATTTATGTACAAGCTGCATGGAATAATTTATCCAAATCAAATCAGATGGTGAGTCAGTCTGTTTGAGGCTCACTCTGTTCCATTTCTGTCCTGTCTGGAGGGAAGAAACTGATGAAATCCTCAGATATAATTCTTAAAATGCCAATTAATCTTTCTGACTACGTTTCTGTACATAGTCACAGCTGAGTTTGTTTTCCCCCATCGTGGGCTCGGCACTGTGCTCGTTGTTTTGTTTTGTAATTAAGCTGTGAGTTTATGAAGTTTAGCAATGTACATCAGGGCTTTACCACTGCTATTTCTTTTAATAACTTCAAAAGAAGAAAAGCCCCAAAAAAAAAGAACCATTTATCCTGATCACTGTATTTGAGTTTCAACATATAAGGTAATACAAATACTCATGTCGTTAAACAGGGAATGTGCGAGTTAACAAGCTGAAATTAGCATTGAAAAACATTCTGTTTCATTCGTTCAGCCAGTTTTGATACCAATAGTTGCTGTGCTGAATCAGTTTGTGTTTTCATCATTTTAGGCAAATGTAATTTACACATCATGCATTTATTTTCACAAAAATGGAAAAACCAAGAAAAGGATGTCATATTTGTTGTCAGAGAGCAGTAACAATGATGACGGCCTCAACAGGAAAAGAATGAAGCCATGAATTTTAACCTTGACAGCTTATATGGTGTTTGTGTGTTCCTTTTCTTCTGCTGTTGCTGTTTCTTTATAGTGAGAGTTGTGTTTTGAATTTTTAACCTTGAGAACCTACATGATACAGTTTCCTTTTCTTCTTCTCTATTTACCCATATACTGAGAGTTGTATTTCTTTCGCAGGTATCTGAATGGAAGTCATGTATTGCAGCTTGGAGGGGTGAACGAGAATATATCCTACGAATACCCACAGCTGCAGAACAAACACTATACTGGATGTATAAGGAACCTTCTTGTGGACAGCAAGGTACTGTGTGGAGTTGAGTAAATACACATTGCCATGAGGCCTGTTTGTGAAATCTGCTGTAGATGAATAGATTGCTATGTAGTATCCATTTGTGCAGTATATATGTCAGCACAACTGTTTATTAAAATGGACCTCCACCTGAATCAGTGGAAAACCATTGGCAGGAATGCGTCTCGTGTGCACATTCTCATGCATGTACCTCCTCATGCGCGCGCACTAGACAAACAAAACAGGGACGCTCTCATAGAAACACTGCTCCACAGCGCTACTAGTGGTGGTCAGGCATTCCACAGGGTAAAGATACAGAACCAATATCACCAAAATATACTTGAGTCTCAAAAGCAAAAGTACTCATTAAGCAGCAGAATGGTATCTGTCAATAGTATCTTATTATTGGATTATTACAAGTGATGCATAAATGCATAAGCAGCATTTTAATATTGTTCTGTAGTTGGTTTTTTGTGCAGCTAAATGTAGCTACTTATATACTGCTAGTTCAATCTATAACATACATATTTTGTAAGATGATCCCAGTTTTGAATGTAAAATTGTAGTCAGCAAATAAGTATTAACTATAGCTGTTAATAAATAAGACGTGGACTAAAAAGTGCAATATCTCCCTCTGAAATGTCGAGTAGAAGTATACACAATAGCAATACAACTAGAAACTACTGTGTTAAAAGTCACTGACAACTGTTGTTGTCGTCTGCACAGTTATCGTCGCACTGAAAGGCTTCACACAGATTTGTTTTGCTACAAAAAATGCACTAACCTCATTGTCATGCTGCTACACTGCACACTGCTATCTGCAAACACAACTTACCCACCGGCCCATTCCATTTCTCAACAGCATTTATATATTGATCACAACGCAAGTATCTTGTGACATTATTTTGATTATTTGTGTTTATAATACACTGACATACTATATATGTATGGTGTATAGCACTTTTTATTTTTCATGTTCATAATGTGTACAATATTGTAGTTTCTTTTAGGTTACATCTCTTATTTTCTACGTCTTTTTGCTGCTGTGTTCCCCTGCGTGTGATCAATTAGATACATCAAGATGCCATGTATCATAAGCGATCGGCAATCAGATATCAGTTCATAGTATCTTACATTTAATCATAATATACAATACGATATACAATTTTTCTCCTGTTGTTTTCCTTCTTCCATCAGCTATATGACCTTGGTTCTCCAGCTGAGTCCTCCAACACTGTCCCAGGCTGCTCTCTTATTGATGATCACTGCGCCAATATGGAACAACTGTCCTCCTGCGGCAGGAGGGGTCGCTGTCACGGCGAGTGGGGCTCCTTCAGCTGCCTGTGTGAACCGGGGTTTACAGGGCCTCAGTGTGATCAAGGTGATCATGTACATTTGCTTTTAATTGAACCATGAGATTTTCTGGGAAAGAACAATGAGATCTTAGTGGAGTTGGGGATTTGAAGCCTCACAAAGTGTGCAATTTAAGTGGGACATGTGGGAGATTCTGCGTTCCAAAACGTCACTTTGATGCAGTGGGAAGATAACCTCGCCTTACATAAAGTGCTCTTGCAGAACAGCATGGCCTCGCTGTGATATCTTGGCATATTTCCCAAATGACAGCTCAAATAATTGAACAAGCCTTGTGTGTTTTTGATTGACAAGTGGCTCCAGAGTTCTCCTTCGACGGGCGGAGCCACATTCAGTTCCAGCTCTTGTGGTCATTGCCTGCACGACAGACGAGGGTCCAGGTCGGAATTCGGACACGTGCTGCCGCCGGTGTTATCCTCAGCCTGCTTTCCCAGGAGCAGAACGAATACCTACGTTTAGAGGTGAGTCACAGCCGGTCACTCCCCTCCACCTTGACAGCTGATTGTCTTGTCTGTGGGCCTTAAGATGATAATTAGAGCCTGGACAATGATTGTTGCAAATGCTTGTCAGGCTGAGAGTGAATAATATCAGGGTTTGAGACATATGGGTGGATACTGAGGGGGCTGGCTGATTGACATATGCATGTTCACAACAAGGTCTTTCAGTAAGTCTGAAGAATGCTGCTATTGAGAGGCTGCTGAAATTAGGCTTCTTTTATTCAAGGTTATTTCTGTTTCTGGTTCATGTTTCAAGCAATATTCAATATGCGATAGAGAGTTCAATAAGAAAGCAACTGAGTGCTCTGTAATTTAGGGGCAGAGTGATCTCAAAGTGAAGGCCAGATCACCTGCTCTGAACTTGAGGATTTTGAGAGCTTGCTTCAAGTAGTGAGCTCAAAGTCATCTCTGCGTGCATGCTGCTAGCTTTGCCACAACTGGGGTGGAGTGGTGCTCACACAAGTGTTTCTTTAGGACACAAGTCTCCCTCACTTTGCCAAACCTTCCATAATCGCATGGCTCTCCTGCCCGACACATTCCTGAGTGGATATGAAGCCATTGTTTCGTCAAGGCCTTTCATCTCATTGACTGACAGGCCGAGTGTAAACAGCACCTGGAAGTAAATGGCTCTGTTAGGACTGTCACTTTTGGCTAACTCACAGGTCAACTGATCGCAGTGAACCTGTCTCCGTTATGGTATATTCCACACCACTGGTCTGTCTTTGAAAACATCTTGTCTTTGAACTTGTCATTAGTTAGACAGCGTTGTTTAAGGCAGCGACCTCATCTCTTGTTCTTCTTTGGGTCTTTACACTTCATGAGGAAAAACAATGTTGTCCTCTTCCTTTGTTGCAGTCCCACTGTGACAGGAAGAGGAAAAGGCTGTAGCCTTTACTGTATGCTGGCTGTGAAGCCTCTCAGTGAAACCCTCTCTGGAGCTGAATTGGTGGGCTGTATAAAACATCTGATGTCTGTCTGCGGCGGCACACTGAAGCATTTTCAGCCTGGTTGTCTCAAAGCTCTTAGAAACACTTGAGCTCAAGCCTTGTGTGTTTGTCGACAACAAGCTCTAATTTAAAGGGCTGTCTCTCTCCCCTTTTTTTCTTCAGGGTAGATATGGGTTTGAGTGCACACTGAATAAATAACCACACTTTCACACAAAGGTTACCAAGGGCTAGCTGGGTATAAACAACATGCAGCTCTCCAAGGAGTATGGTGTCTCTGTAAAGAAAACATTTATCCAGTGCAGTCTGTGAAGGAGTTTTTTTTGGAGCGACTGGCATGCACTACTTTGTCAAAGACCAGTGACCCTTAAGAATAGTAAACTGTACAATCATAGCCTTGTGATTTGAGTTTGAAAAAGTTCTATAAAAAATACAGACTTCAGAAATACACTTGAACATTTTGTGCTTAATGGTGATTGCGTAGATCTCTGGGGGCACTGCAGAGATTTTATATAATCAGATTTTTTCCTGAGTATTGATTGAGTCCTTTGTCCTTTGCTCATTTTTGTTGTGGACTTGAGGGCAGGATGAGGCATTGGAGAGAGCATAGTCAGCTTTTTGTGTGTGTGTGTGTGTGTGTGTGTGTGTGTGTGTGTGTGTGTGTGTGTGTGTGTGTGTGTGTGTGTGTGTGTGTGTGTGTGCGTGTGTGTGTCCAGTGAGGGAGATGCATTTGAGATGCCCATGCTGTGGGAGCAATAGTTAATGCAGGCTGGGCTGAATGTGAATTGTCTTGCCCCACTGTTTCCAATTAAGCTTTGGACATGTACAAGCTGCAGTTATGGGAGCTCCTCATTGGTTTGGTCCATTGTGTTCGCTCATCCTTAACTGCTGAAGATAATTGTTGTTTCTTGTATCCCTTCCCTTCGGGATCACTCCGGCTTCTGCCATGCAGCGATGTGTACGGCAGCTCTGCAAAGCATCATAGCTGCAAAATTGCTGAATACATTTTTACCACTGAAATTTTCATGCCAGTTTTTTTTTTTTTTAATGGCAGGTTCACAATCACCAGAGTGTCTGTTCTTGGTAGTTAAATCCTCATAATTCTTGTCTGGCCCAACCTTTGCTGCCTTTTCTTTCACCACGGGAGCTGGCCTACTTCTTACGATGTTGTTATGCTCAAGATTGGTTTTTTTTGCCCATCAACACAGCACAGTATGGCAGGAGTCCAGGTATGTCATTTTAGAATTTGTGTCACCCCGTTTTACGTTTGTATTCACACATCCATTCCAAGCCTTGAAATTCTCACAGACACAGATAGTGTTGGATTGATGACATAACAGTCCAGCTGCTTGTTTTGGTTTTATCAATGCAAAAGTCTTATTTCTTGCTCCTTAGGTTCTCTTGTCCGTTTGAATGCCTGCATTTCAAATCAGCAAAGCTCCACTGTGTATCTCAGGTTATTCAGGGTCTGCTGGCTGTTTTCTACAACCTCGGAGATGGAGACTACAACCTGACCCTGCCCTACCATCGCGTCAGTGATGGAGAGTGGCATGAGGTGGAGCTGGATCGGTATGGCAGAGAGTTCACCCTGCGACTGGACGGAGGTGGGGGGCGACGAGAGATCACGGCCTCCCCTGGGCGGAGTCAGGAGATCATTATTGACCCCTCTGTGGTGATGCTCGGAAACTCTTTTCCCTCGGGACACAACCGGAGCTTCCTCGGTAGGTGGCTGCTTACGGGTTTTAGTTTAATGGAACTGAATGAGGAAACGGAATAATTCATGTTTGAGTGAAAAAAAAACATGGGATGAGGTGAATTAATGTAATTTGTAAATAGATGAATTGGAAAACACATACTCAAAGGAGTGGACCCGGTTAACTCGGATACCTGTTAAAATCAATGCACATATAAAGAATTCAGTGTTTTTTTTACCGCGCACCGATGCTTCTACATTTCTCAACTATGGACCAAAGGTGTTTTGATTCCTTAGTTTCAAGCAGATGAGAGAAAGTGAGTCACTTAAATGATGTGTTAGACCTCATGCTTCCCACAGAGTGAACAAACTAACCAGCAGAGAAAATATTCTGCAAAAAAAGAAGAAGCCCATGCTGACAGCTTCGCCTTGGGCTGTGTGTGTGAGAGCTCAAGTGTGCGTTGGTCTGCAGGTGTGTCTGTTTATGTTTATGTTTATGTGTGTCAATGCGTGCGTGCCTGTGTGTTTGAGTTTACACCGCTGCCATGGCGTAAATACGTGTCCATAAAAGATTTTGCCCGAGGACTGGTGTCTTAGTGTGTCTTTTGGCATTGTAAACTCTTTTTTTTTATGTCTCCCCCCTCTTTTTTTTTCACTCCCCACCAGGCTGTTTGCGAGATGTGAGATTTAACGGCCACTCCATCCCTCTGGGTCGGGAGCAGCCTTCAAAGGGGCTTCAGGTGGTCACTTTGCAGGGCGTCTCCGCCGGCTGCTCTTCAGACGCCTGCGGGAAACATCAATGCTCCCCTCCCTTGGTCTGCGTGGACCTATGGAGACACCACGAGTGCAGGTGCTGTAAATAAATACAGAATAAATAACCCAGGGTTGTAATGATGCCTGACAGTATGCAGGCACGTTCTGTACACACTCTTTTACACATTCAGTAATAATGACAATAACTGCACGCCATAGCCTTGCTTATAATAAAATTAGTAACGCCAGCACTCAACTTGCAAGTTGTTAATAAGAAACAACATTAAGACCCACGCTCTTGTACAGTATGGATTTCCTACAGCAGGTAGATAGACTAATATAATATTTTGGAATGGAACTTTAACTTGTCCCATTAGGTGTAATGCTATTTATTATAGTTTGCCAGCTATAAACAAGGTCTGGGAATGTATATGAGCTTTCAAAGCAACTTATAACCGAAAAAGATCCAAAGAAGACAAATCATCTGTGACCAGATTGCAAGTGCATTGGTCCAAAACTACAATATATCAACAGCCTAGAAAATCATGACATAATGTATACATAACGGGCTTGACATTACAAGTAATAACCTAAAACAATTCAAAAACAGCAGAAAAATATACAACAACAACAACAACAAATTATTTCACCGTCTTTTTTTTAAAGTTTGGTACAACTTTCTGAGATACTTTCAAGAGACTTTCAAGAGATACTCTTTAGAAATGATTTATAAGCTGTAACTAATGACTTTATTAATGTTTAATAAATGATTTACTAATGCTCTACCACTCCGCTTATTTAATAATAACGTTTAAGTTGCCGGGTTGTGAACAATCCTTGGGCTGGTACTTTGTACTCCTGCATCATGACTTTTGCAGAGCGTCTGGACTTAAATCCATATATTGACAGTTTATTAACATTTACTGTACAACTGCATACTGGATGGATTGTTGTATCATTTATTTATCATTGCATATGACTTACTGACCTTTGCATGAAGGCTTATTTAGAAAGTTGAATTGAGTATTTCTTAATGATAATTCACCTACATGTATGTAACTAGCAACCCTAAAGTTAGCTCAATAACGGCATATAAATGATCTATAAAACATTAGTAAACCATTCATTAACAATAACAAAATCATTGGTTACAATTCATAAATCCACATGCACATAGAAAAGATCAAACATACGGTTATCAATACAGGTGATATACTACTTACATTCGACAGTTTGCGCATCTACGTTTGTGCATCGAATCAGAGTTTCACAACCCACTAGAAATCAAAGTGTCCACCAGATGGCAGCTTGGCTGAGTTCAGCCCTGTTACACTGTGTGTGTCAGCATGAGAGAATAGTGTATAACAGCAGCGACTTTCACAGTCTTGGCTGCCCCTTTAAACTCTGCAGGACCACTGAGTCTCCTGGCTGTGATTTCAAGACTCTGAAACAGTGTGGAACATTTTACTGCATGTGGATATCCATATTATGTGATTGCAGCACAGCCTCAGGTTACAAAGGACTGAGAGAAGCAGGGGGCAGGGGTGAATGATATTCAGGGGATGTTTTATACAAATATACCGTGGGACTACTACTGCAAAGCCAGTCTTCAGTTGCTTTTTTCTCTTTTTCTTTACACCGCGGTCCACACTCTGTAACCTTCAAAGAGCATATATTTGAATCTGATATAAGAGGGATTTATTTTTACACTGTCAGCTTAGGTGTCATAGCTCTGTAGAATTCCGTGCTCCTTTTATCTGATTGCTTCCCAAGTGTCTCTTGTCTTTGCTTCACGCTACTGTCTCTCCTCTCTGCACAGGTGCCCTCCAGGTCACATGACCAAAGAGAGCTCCCTGGGCAAAGTGTGTGTCTACACGCTGTGCGCCAGCCGGCCGTGCCGCCACGGCACCTGTGTGCCTCACTCGCCATCCCGCTACTCGTGCCGCTGCAGCGAGGGCTACCGGGGACGCCACTGCGAGGTGACGCTCGCCATGATCCACAACGAGGACAGCAACAGCCTCAGCCTCAGCTCCATGTTCGCCATCAGTATCTGTGTCATGGCCTTCCTAGGTAGCTATGGCGAATATGTCCTCTTCTACCTGTGGTAACCCAACACTCATGTCATCATCTCTTCGGATGCACTCTGTATGTTTTTGTCTGCCACGTTCTTCCTTTTTCATCTTCAATTCATTGACTTTCATATCAGACTGATCTCATGAAGTGGCGTATGTATGACACGCCAATTCGTATGCCATTATTGGCGTGTTATCAAGATGCATACTCGCTTTTTAGCATGTTTATCAACGCCGTTTGGCCTCCATTGACTTACATTACCTTGCGATTGCGTGTGAATTGTTGCCATAGCGAGTGGTATGGAAGGGCGAAAATCCGCGTAGGGAGGTTGGCCAGGGTGGTGGATGGGTAAAACACAGGACTTTCACCCAGGAGACTGGGGATCGTGTCCCACGTGTCACGTTTCCTAAAGTCAACCATCGCTCAAAATGCGTGCAGATAACACGCCACTTGGCTTAAGAAAGTAGGCGTGTATGTTGGGTGAAAGTACCGTGTATGTCCAAACACAGGACTTTCACCCAGGAGACCGGGGATCGTGTCCCGCGTGTCACGTTTCCTTCGTGTCCCGTGTGTCACGTTTCCTAAAGTCAACCATCACTCAAAATGTGTGCAGATAACACACCACTTGGCTTAAGAAAGTAGGCGTGTATGTTTACGCAAAGTCATGATATCACGTTGTTCATCTTTTTTTTTACTTTGCATAGTTCTCATCTTTATGGTACACTCCTTGCATTATGTTTTCCACTCGTTTAGTTCTGTGAAATCTACATACAGTACACATATCTTGTAGCCGTATTGATCTCTTGAGTTGTACCAGAATGTGAAACTGGAAGAGAAGCAGGAAGGAAAACATTGTATGTCTTAATTTGTGATTCACTGGGAAGCTGTAAAAGTCCCCAGAGAATCTGGGAGTTTCTTTATGTGTTTTTCTATATTTCTCATCACTTCTTTGTCCCCTGTCTCTTCCAATGTTACGCTCTGACTTCAGAAGTCAATTTCCCTCTCAGCCTTACTTTATATCTGTCCAATGTATTTTATTTTCCACCATCCACTCATTTTACTGCCTTGATGGGTTTTTTCTTGCCTTTCCTTCCACATTTCTGTGTACATTTCTGTTTTCCCAAATCCCCCTAAATGTGTCCATGACGTGCACTTTGGTGCTATGTACACTGTTTGAAGCTTTAATCGGTGATCACTGTACATCAAGAAAAACTGCCAAACTAAGGACAGCTTTTGAATGTCTCCTACTTTAATTAAGTTCATTCCAGGGTAAGTCTAGGCTAAGAGCGAGATACAGTATACTGTCTCGTTGTGATATTACATGGACACTCATGGGGCAAGATTCCTGTGGTCAGAGATTTGTCAGCGAGCGGCATGCAACAAAAAAAGAACATTAGCAAACAGGGCAATCTACGAAAACATTTTGTGCCAAAATGCAAAAACATTTTTGCCATTAACAACAGCAAACGGCATATTTGTGTCTCCTCTCAAAACTTTCAATTTGGACAAACAATTTTGTTAAAATGCATGCTAGCTGGAGGATATTGTACCAGCTTGCTATTTACATCCTATGATTAAAGAAAAACCACCAGTTGCCCACAGAGGACAACTGTATGTGGTAATGTGGTTTTGCCAGCCCTGGTCAGGAGTACCACAGATGTTTAATGTTTGAGGTTTTTTGAAAGAATTAAAATAATAATAATGTATGACATATCTTTTGACTGAATGTAGAACTAACCATAGCACATTCCCAGCTATAATGCAGCGTGTAGTCTGCACAGCACAGAGTGGAGTGGACGGGTTGTAAGTGTGGCCTTTGATTGACACATTGGCTAGTACACATTATAAATGATAGATGCTCCCACCAGTAAAAATATTAAATCAAAGCCTCAGTGTGGCTGAATAACAGGTATGGTTATGAAAACATGGAACATGGAAAAATATGTTTTTTTTATCAGATATTGTGTATTCATCAAATCAAAAAAAGAAGGGCAAATTCATTTATTCACTTAAACTTTATGCATCGTGTTGTTGGCAAAAAAAAGCTGGCATTAAAAAATTCAAACTGTAAAAAAAATTAAGATTAACCAGATTAAGGCAGAAATATAAAGTTCAGTTCATAAGATATTATGATATGTGCAGTAAAGAATCAAGTGAGAGTGAAAGTTTTTATGAAATATTTCAAAGTAAAATCTGAAATGGCAAGCCATGGGTGTGGGAGTTTGAGAGCCTTCACTGAAAAAGAAACAACCTCCCTTTGAAGACTGACTTATAGGATGATCTAAGGCTGCTTTCTGACATAAAAGTGGTCATAGTTTCAGAAATGTATGCCAGAGCCCGATCACCGACTGCTTTATAGTTAAGGAGTAGAATCTTGAAATCAATAGGTATAAGCTGAGGGTTATGTGGTCTCTTCGTAGTGCCTGTTGAGAGCATAACTGCTGAATTATGAAGTTATGAGTTTTACGACTGATGCCTGAGTATTGTGTTTTTGTTTAAGCGAGAAGGTATGAATACATGGATGACCTTTTCCAGTTCTGTAGTACTTAAAGGGGTGATAGAATGATTATATAGGGTATTTTACACTGTTCCTTAAGGTCTCCTAATAGGGTATGTAACATTGGTTGGGCTGAAAATTGCCCGAATGCTATTTTATTAGGCCCTTAACTAACCTGTGAATATGGCTCTATTTGGAACAAGAGCTTTTCTTAATCTGGGGGAAGAGATTGTTGCTACACTTTCGGCATAACTTTCGTATATTTACAGTTTGAATTTCGTCACGCCACTTACATAACATGTACCCCAAGGTCTTCTAAAGCTAACAATGGTGTCCGATTTCAATTTAATGCATTTTTGTGAACATTAGGGGTTTCGTTAGCTGCTACTATCCCTTCAATCCTATGTTTACAGATCGCGGCTAGTTAGCTTCACTTTCGGCATAATTAAAGTATATTTACAGTTTGAATTTCGTCACGCCACTTATATAACATCTACCCCAAGGTCTTATAAAGCTAACTATGGTGTCCGATTTCAATTGAATGCATTTTTGTGAACATTAGGGATTTCGTTAGCTGCTACTGTCCCTTCAATCCTATGAATCGCGGCTAGCTGCAGGCCCTGGAGCTCCATCAGGGCCTCTGCATTTTGTAGTCCAGTAACCCAGAACCGGTGACTTTGCGCGGGTATGGAGCGCCGCGGGCTTCCCTTCGTGACGGAGATCCAGCTAGCTCACAGCGAGCCGGAGTCTATGAAGTAGGACACGTCGGGCGGCGAGGCAGCACCGGCCGCTGTCACGTAGCCTGCTGAGCTCCTGCTGAACTGCGACACACAGTCGGACAAAATTTGCAATTAGCCATCAATTTTCGTAAAACGGCCCATATTTGACCTCTACATAGTTGATTTCTCGCATAAAAAAGTCTCAGAAGTGAATTTAGTAATTAAATAGCGGACCCCTGGAGATCTTCAGAAGACTAAGCTGACCTCAGGTCAGTGGTGTAGCCTATGCAAATGTTGGGGCGTGACAAAGACTAGGATTTGGGATGCTTACGTCAGCTGCCAGCGTTGTTGCGATTCGCCCGTTGTCGTTATTCAACTATGACAAGGTAAAATCAGTTTTGCATTCTATCACTCCTTTAAAAAATAATTTCGAAGATCTATTTCTAAGCTGAATAAAGCATGTCGAACCCGCTTTATATTTCTTTGCATTGTAGCAACTCATAATGTAAAAACTCTGCATAATATAATAATTAAAATGTAATGAAAGCTTATAATTTAATATTATAAACCATATAAAATAACAATCTAACAATAACTGTGTCTCACTTTGGCCTCTAGATGGCTGCTGTCAGTAGTGATGCATTTCATCTTTGCGCCTCAGATCATGGGAGGTATGTTAAAATTTTCACATTTAATGAGAGAGAGAGAGAGAGAGAGAGAGAACTTTGGAATAAGAACAGGCTACACAGAAACACGTGGGGCCCAGAGGCTCTTTGCTGACACCCAAAATCATCCTACACACTGCAAAATACGAAGAAAATACAGGCAGAAGGCAGGGTCTCTGCAGATACAGACACCGCCACACACTTCTAGTGGGTTATAAGTGATAATTGACAGGGACTACTTTTGTATAGTATATATAAAAATATATATTATATTTTTTTAGGAAAATGCTGCATATTATACCTTTACATTAAATTATCAGTGAATCAGAGGAATACAATGTAATTTTCTGATTGTTTCACAGCGGTTATGTTCCAAAGCACAAATAAACACACACATACACTTCTGCAGAAAGGTGCATTGTCGGATTATGAGTGAATGCAGAGCTTCATCCTGTCTGTTTCTCTGTGTGTGTCATAAAACTTGCGCATCGGTATGAACTGTGGGGCAAAGCAGCGGTTGGGAATGAGAATGAGCTGCACAACCTGCACGCTGTTATTGGCCTGTCTTTGCTAACGGACATAAACGTCCCGCATACATCCCGCACTCGCACAACTACAGGCAGAGGGCAGGGTCTGATGAAGAGGGCTTATGTGTGTATTAGTCTATACATTGCTTTTAGGATAACACTGCACTTCAATGATACATCTTGTATTTTCTTAATATGTCCATCTTTCAGAGCCTTAGGCGACATCTTCAAAAAAAAACTTTCAGATCAATAGTCCAAAAACCCAAAGATATTCAATTCACAATGTTTCAAAATAAATTGAGAAAAGCTGATCTGAACCAGGGACTGTTCAACGTTTTGCTTGTAAAATGACTGAAATGATTAATCGGTTATCGAAAATAGTTACTGATTCATTTTCTGTTGCCTGACTAATCAATGAACTGGCTAATGCCTCAGCTCTAGACTCAAACCAGTTATGGTTTGAGTGCTGATGACCCACTTGTGTAAACAGTCTAATAAAATTGCATGGTTGATGGTGTCATAAGCTGTGGTAAGCTCTAATAGAATGAAAATGTAATATCTACCCACATCTGTCGCCAGCAGGGCCTTTTTAAATGTACTGTATATGCATTGATAGCTCTACAGGAAAGTGTCCCTTTAAGTCATTGTTAAGGCTGAGGACAGAGATGAGCTAATTGTGTTAGTTTTAGGCATTATAGCTAAGGACATTTTTTTTGGTTCTTACAAAGGACAAATGTGTCTGCATGTGTGTGAGTGGCCCGCATGTTGTTGCACTACCGTCTGTAAGGCCACATTGCTGTTTATGAGTCTTTCTGTCAGACACAGACTTATAAAACGCTTGGGCAATTCAATACGCTGTCCCTGCCTCTATAACTGACTCAACGTTCCCTCCAGGGCATGTGGCTAGTATTGGGACATCAGTTATTCTGACACTTGAGTGTGAAACGCATAAAGCGGTCTTCAATATTTGATAATTAAGTCAAAGATGATAAAGTGTGGCCTTGGCATCGTTCATGAACATTCGTGTGTTGCTTGCATGCTAACTAAAGAAGGGCACAGTCAATTTATAGTGGCTCGCCCGCTGTCGGCTGCTCGCTGACTTTTCACCTCACAAAGAATCACCGTCTGTTCTGTAATATACTTCAGATTGGAAAGAGCTGTCTTTGATGACTAATTACATTTTCACACCTTGGAAAAAGTGAATAAAATAAGCTAAACAATTATTTTTCTCAACCTGAAAGCAAAAAGAAGTTTTACATCATGATCAACGGTCCTGAATATGTGGCAATAAGATAATTAATCCAGTGGTTTATTGAACAGGTTGTTATACAATATGTAGTTGTTTAATGATGACCCTCATCACCACAGGAACCACTACCATAAATACACACTCACACTCGCTGCACTAAGCAAGACTGCTAGCTGGGTGCTAAATTAAAGGGGGACTCCTTCTCTGCCTCAACGTGCATTAAAAGTTAAAATGATCATCCATTATTAAGTTTTACATAAGCCATAACAGACCGACCAGAATATGAGTTGAGCGTCTGCTATTGACAGAGCCAGATGAGGTGATGTCTGACCAAACCTCATTAATCCAGCATCAAATCTGACATTCTGTATTTTTTTTTTTTTTTTGCAGAATAGAATAAATTATCTTCCCATATGGGCTCTGGATGCCAAGCGATCATGTAAAGTGCCTGCACTTTTTATTCCGTGAAAGACTTATAAATAAATGATTTTCTCAACTCTTTCCCATCTCTCATCTGTCTCATTTCCCCCTGCTTATTCATCAGTTTTCTTTCCCCCTAAACTCCCATTGATGTTCAACCTCGCAGCTCATTCTTGCCTCATAAACCCCAGACTGGAGCTACAGTGAAAGGGTTAAGTGTTTTGATCAAGTTGCATTGTAGTTGTTTACTGGTCATTTATTCATAATGCACAGTCCGGTCCATGCTAACATCATAATACCCTGCTCATAGTAACGGTTAGAGGGCAGAGAGGCAGAAGCATTATGGAATGATGAATGACTGTGATGTTTGTTCTCCACCCTGAGTGATATTGATCTCACAGAAATGTACCTGCACACACACACACACACACACACACACACACACACACACACAACTCTGGGCAGTACAGTAGTGGCTGCCGGCATAAGGGCAAAGTTTTTCAGAAGGCAACTAGTGTGTGTGTGTGTGTGTGTGTTTGTTTACCTGGGCCTAATTGTGTGTGTGTGTGTGTGTGTGTGTGTGTGTGTGTGTGTGTGTGTGTGTGTGTGTGCACGCTTCAGCCCCTCTGTTGTGTGTATTGAACTCCCTCCCTCTATGTGTAGAATATCAGCCCAGGTGGTGCTGAGGGTTTAGGTGAGTGCAGGCCTATAGGCAGCACCTCTGAGCCAGTAATTCTGAGGGTGAAACAGAGGGCCAGCGCTTGGTCGGCGCCGGGCCTCATCGAGATTCTGGTGTTTTCTGCGAGGGCGCTCCGGCACAGCAGTGAATGAGCCGGATCAGCTGATCAATACAGCTCTGTCCCCCACCCCATACTGAGGATGGCCAGTTGAGGAGCGAGTGGGGAAGCTTACAATCCCTCTTTTTCTATCTAACATAAAAAAAATAAAAAAAAAACAGCATAGAAAAGTGCAGTAGCTGAGGTGTTGAAGTTGTTCCAGGAGGTGAATAATTAGAGATGATGATTTTTAATTGAGATAGCATTTTTATTTAGCAGAGATTAGCTCCGGGGGAGTTGTTTTTTTTGTGTCTTTGTTTATGAATACCTGCCTGTTAGTGTGACTCCAAAGAACCATCGGTGCATTATATCTTTCAAAGCAATTACTTTAAAAATCCAGACTAATGTGATTACCTTGCATTTCTCAGAAGATTTCCAATTAAACCGATACTTAGCACGCACCATATAAACCATTCTAGTTGAAATGGATCCCATCTAGTGTGAGAGATAAAAGCTGAGGCAAGACAGAGGCCAGAGAGGGACTGAAAAACAGGAACCGTGAGAGACTTAATGAGCGGGTAAGAGAAGAGGGAAGACTGAGGGACGCGCCAATACAGAGAGACAAATAAAAGAATTACAGAGATAAAAAAGGAAGAGTGAACTAGTAAAAATAGATAGTGAGGAAGGGAGAAAGAGAAAGCGGGATGGGAGAAAAATATTGGTTGAGATTAATGGACTTTAAAGGTCAGTCCAGCATGTTGTATAATTCAGCACACAATAGCTGTGATTGATGTGTATGCTTCAGGACCTTTTCTGCTCAGCTCCCGCAGCATTCCTCTCCACATTCAGCGTTTACTGGGAGAACAAATCCAGTTAATAGGTTTCCAAGTAACTGTGGTCTATGATAAGACAGGAAACAGAGATGCACCAGCAATGGGAAAAGGTGCAAAGGTGGTGCCTCTCTTTCCGTGTATGTTCCATTAGTATGCCTTAACTGTACAGTCAGTGCATCTGATTGTTCTTACAGGACAAATTCATGTGATGGAAAATCCATTTAGTCTGGATTACCTATTCATTAAGAAGGATGGTGTTATTTATACATTTGATGAAAAAAAAAACCCATCAAATGGTAGTCAGTGCCAAGTATTTCAGTGTTTATATCATCACTTTCCACTCACATTGTCAATTTCATTTACACCCATAGATGTGTTTTAACTGCTCAGTATGTCCTTTTAATTATGTGAGTGTACTCCTGCTGTGTTAACCTGCTCTCTGGCACCCCTCAGTGTTGATGCTGGGCCTGTTCCTCTACTCCTGCTGGAGGAGACACAAGGGCCTGAAGGAGGGTGTGTACCATGTGTCTGCACACCACGGCGAGTGGGAGGACATCCGGGAAAATGTGCTAAACTACGACGAGGAAGGTGGAGGGGAGCAGGACCAGGTAAACACACACGCACACAATCTCACACACACACACACACACACACACACACACACGCTGGTATTTAAGAGAAAGGCAGGGAGAGTAAATAGAGCACTAAACAAAAACATTGCACTGCTTTCAGTTCTCATTTCCATTTTTTAAACACGTTTTAAAAGTCATCATGCTATATTTCAGGACTTTTTAAAAAGGGATAAGAATACACATAGGATAGGACAGAAGCTAAACCAGCAAACGGGGCATTTGATAGAGAACGGCAGTTGTTGGTGCTGAAATGAAAACCAAATATCAGCTCCCTGGAGATCTAGGAATGTGAGTCAATTAGCTGAAACTAAGCGAGTAGACCCAATAGCTGTTAATGCCTCTGTTTTAATAGTGCTGGTAATAGCAGTTTTCACCCCCTCTGCAATCAGATAATGAATTACTTGGCTGATCAATGGTGCTGTTGATGCCAACATCTCTTCCTACATAGTAGATCTTATTCTTAGTCTGAGGAACAGATTAATTTGCGAGCAGAGGCACTAACTTAGCTACACTGCTCTGAGCACAGATTGGTGTCATGTGGCAATGGTGTTGTTCATTATCTCTTAAAATACCAAAAAAGATTACACAGGAGAAAAAACCCAATTTCTTTTCTTCTCTTCTGTGCTTCCTTCATTCCCTGCTTTTCTCTCTGTTGGTCTCTCAGAATGCCTTTAATATGGTGGAGTTGCAGCGCTCCCTCCAGCCCAGCCCGGCACAGTCCCTCCGCTACAGCTACCCACAAAGCATCATCTCCTACCCGCAGACTAAAGTTCCCCAGGACAACAACAAGAAGGGGGTGTCTAATGGGAATGGCAGCGCAGCTATAGCCCTGCGTCTGGCCATCCCCCCCTCAGAGACAGAAACCCTGACGTCCCCTCTGACCTTCCGGCGTTCCCAGAAAACCCTCTCCTTCTCCAGCCAGGACTTGGCGCGCTACCTGTGTGAGGTCATCAGGGACATGGAGCACCCGGCGGAGCTCGGCACCATGACCACACCGCGCCGTCCGTCCGGAAAGGAGCGTGGCCTGGCGGCGGTGCGCTCCCTCAGCTCCCTCAGTGGATCTCAGGGTTCAGAAGTCAGGCTTCCGGCAGCCCAGAGCACCCGGCTGGACAGGTTCAAAACCCTCCGAGCCGTGGTTAGCGATTTGAGAGGAGACTCCAAGACTCCAGAGGGCCAGAAAGACAAACTGAAGGAGAGCGGGTGAGGCAGCACTCAGAGAAACAGAACTGAAGGTTGCAGAAAAGCAACACTAATCAGTAGGCACGGCTGGCGGAATTCCAAAGGGAGATAATTAAATGTGAAATACTCTGAGACTGGGAGGTTGGCCAGGGTCTATGTGAAGTCTGCTATAAATGTACTGTATACTATTGATGAAACTTTGAACATTTAAGTTCTTTGATATAAAAGATGTTTACCAATGAATGATCAGATGTGATGTATTGTTTACTTGGCTTTGCACTGTACAGTATTTACTCCACAGAAAGCACTTCTCGGAAGCGCCCCGTGTCAAAGCTATTCATGTTGTCATAAAACTCATAAGGGTAATGTCTGCGAGTAAGACGGCAAATGAGTTTCCTGCGAGAGGACTGAATTCTTGTTGCCGTTAATGACTCATGAAATCATTTGTGTTTAAAAAAAAGAAAAGAAAATGTTTTTGTTTCATTTGTATTATCTAGTTCCTTTTAAATAAATAATTATCTTTGATAATATTTCTAGCTTAATCTTGTCCAAACACTAGTTCACATTAGTGAGCGTTAAATCTCTACTTTTTGAAGTTCAAGCCAACTTTCATCATCAAATGTTGGCCAGGCTGTTTTTTTTTATTTTTTTATTATTATTATTTTTTTTTTTTTAAGTCATCAAATTCAGCAGATGCAAAGTAAAGCAAGATGTCTTTCTTATCCGCTGCACATGAATAATCCTATGTATCTCCAGTGTATCTGCCTTTATTCCTGGTGATTAGGATGACTGAGAAATAGACTGGAACAGATCTTCTTATTTAACACGCACACTATTTGCTCACTATTACCAGCAACAAGAGCCTCTGGAGAGAAGAGCAAAGTCAATGTTCAGGATGAATCATTTATGTCCAGAGCCTTTAGCTTTCTGACCTGAGCTTCTGGGAGGCTCCAGTATGAACTCAAAAGGGTGGGGGCCCCAGCAGGTCGCCCTACACCATAAGCAGATGATGGTCTTGATGTCTGTATTCGGTCCATCTACACACCAACATAATGCATCATAAAAGATATGCAGGCAAAGAGGATGCTTTTGACTCCCTGTAGGTTTTCCCCCATGTATTCATACGAGTCTTGCTGTATAAAGTAGCAGACCTCGCTGCGTGAGCTCAAAGACCAACACTACGCTCATGCTGCAGTACATCTGCTTCTCTATGTGGTTATTCATATTATTACTCAATTATCCATGTGATTCAGTTTTGTTTTATCATTTGCTCTGAGATAAATGTGTTGCATGAATGCACACTGCCACCTATTGGCGAGCTACTGGCACCACGTCTGATACAAACAACAGCTCATTACTTCAGTTTTACAGTACACACACACACACACACACACACACACACACACACACACACATGTGTGATTTCCCAAAGCGGGGTCTAAGGATCCTTGAACGAGTTCATTACAATTTATTAAAAGTTGCTCAAGTACCGTATGCATTATGAGTGGTCATTGAAAATGCAGAGTTCACTTACTGCAGTATTTCCTACTTATTACTAGTGTAAGCAGTTACATAATAGAGTCTAAACTTGAATTCAAAACCAAACTGTAAATGGGGCTTCGGTGCTGCATGCATACCTGTTTCCAGGTCTTTGGCTGCATTAGTGTTGATAGGCTACAGTTTGAAATTCCCAGGATTCAAGACTGAACCCCCCAACTGGTCCAGCGGAGCTGCTCAGTAGCCAACAGATCAGTCTGTGGTTATACTGGGTAGCTTCCAGGTGTGACTGTGAGCAGGATGTTCTTGAAAAGAAGAGCATTGCTCTTTGAAAAAAGTACCCTAAGTAAATAAGGGGTAACGTGATGACCATTATATATCAATTAAAATAGAAGTTATTGACTGTTCAGCCTTTAGAGGACACTGTGGGTCTATAAGCAGCAGCAGCATCATGGTGAACACCAGCAAACTGCAACAGCACCTGAGGGACAAGTACAGTGACCAAACCTGAATGAGGCGAGAGACTTGACATGGTTTGATTAGTACAGAATTGAAGTGTTACATAAGCTATAGCTTTCACAGTCACCAGATCTCAACCCAACTGAACACCTATGGCAGATTTTGGACCAACATGTTAAACACCATCAGACAAACACCACTGGTGGAAGTGCTCAGATATTTCAACGTACAAAAACCACAGTTTAGAAAATGTGTTGCATTCACATCCAGTACACGTACAAAAATGTTATTGCAGACAAAAAATGTAAAAGGGTTACCTTTTTACTTTTTATAGTTTAAGGTACACAACATTGTGAGTAGTTACCAGGGAACAAATGAGGAACTGTTAGTTAACCCTTAGTTAAAGGTGCAATATGTAATATTGACAGCTAGTGTTGAAAATAGTTACTGCAGTACAAATTCAAAATACTGGAGAGTCGTCTCCCTCGCCCCATCCTCTCCAGACTCAAAGTTCATGGAGGTTGCCAGGCTGAGACCGCAGCATCCATAACAATGTTGCTCGACGCTGGTCTCACATAGCCAGACATTACTTCACAGCACAGCGGAGTAGCTAATGTTAGATGCTGGCTATATTGACATGAAAGCCCGTGCTCACGCAGAGTTCTGTTTTCTTCATCCCGCTCCCGGCAAATTTTTGACCATTACCGCCCGCACCCGCAACATGTGTGTTACACTCCCGCCCGCTCCCGCAATGTGTATGTCCACTCCCACCCGCAAAACTCTGAGAATTTATGCCCGCACAATAATAGAGATGCATTGATGTTGTGTCTTCTCCCGTCCCGCATGAGAAAACACGTCATTTTATAGGTTAATAGGGAGAAGATGCAGGCAAAGAAGGCAGGTGCTTGCTGCTGTTAGGCGGGGAGGAAGGAGCCGAGGATGAGGGAGCGGTCGGACGGTGGACGGAGCCTTGGCTCGGAGCTCCCCCGTCCTGGGAGGCTCAGACATGCTGGTGTCTGCTCATAGATTGGCTATACAGTATATACTCAGTCAGTATATATGTATATCTATGGTTTCTGCTGGCGTGGGGGGGTTCCAGGCTACATCCAGATCCCGCAGTGTTTTTTTTAGCCGCCCGCAGCAAAGTTAAAACCGCCCGCTCCTGCGAGATTTGCGTTGGGCCAATCCCAATGCAGCCCTCTATTCTGTACCCAACTGACAGACATACTTTTTCTGCTTAGAATTATGGTAGGAACGCTAAAAACACAACAACCTCGTCGTCCTCTCCACCCGACGGACAGAGGCTTAGAATTACGGTGAGAACCGCTAAAAATAACACTACCTTGTCGTCCTCTCCACCCAACTAAGCCAACGAACTTTATTGGCTTAGAATTACGGCAACAATCGCTAAACACACTGCAAACTCATGGTCCTCTTTTCCCGATTTACAGCCCCCCTCTCTTGGTTTAAAATAACTCACCGTTGTCGGCTACGGCCGCTGAACAGGCTACACGTTGTAAACAGGCGCTTGCCTGGTCCTCTGGTAACGTTAGCAGTTAGCAGGGGCTAGCATGGCGGCATTAGCCAGGACCAGTCGGGATCACTTTACTGGCTGTGTCTCAATTGTTTTTGCGAGTAACCAACTCGAGTACTCTAGCTATATAATTCAATGGGAGTACACAAATGTTGAAATTACATAAAATGCCTGTACCTTGTAGCCGTGATAAATTAGCCTGAAGCTAAATGCTTACATGTTCAGGAGGAAATTAGCCAACTCGGCGTCCTTTTGGGCTCTAAGCTGTCTCCATCTTTCAAATACATCTCCAATATTTACCCGGGGTTTGTAACGTCTCTGGTCACGCAACTGTTAGAAACATGCCGGTATTTTTAGGTTGTTTAGAATCTCCGTTGATCCTCTTTGTTTGTTTGCTGCTTTCATGGCTGTACTAACGTTATAGCTGCAGCTGCTGGGTTCACGTTTTTACAGGTATATCAAACTGGGCAGTTGATAACAACACACAGAAATTCCGTCACAGAATGGAAATTTCAAAAGGAGAAAATACTGGTAGAAGATAGTATTTCAACATAGCATGTTTCCTTAATATCTGATGACGCATTGGGGTCATTTTTGGATTTATTACAGTAAATATATGTTGAACCTTTAATGAGTCTCCTCCTTACATTTTATAGAGTAACTAATGATAAACTAATGACTAGTTTATAATTAGTTAATTGAGAAATGAGTGAGGAACCAATCAGGAACATTTTGATAATTGATGAATCGTTAGCAAGTTTTAATAATTCCTAATAGAGGATTTTGTAGTAGATAATGATTAGTTACTAGAGAACAGACTGGGAGATCCTGTATCCATGATCAGCTCATGAATATCTGTGAATCAATCATACTGACCACTTTCTACATAAATTGTAACTCTGAACCAGCTCCGGTGCAGCACAAAACTAGTTATGACTCATTAATTACTAATTACTTAAAATTAGTTACTGTTTTTGTGTACGTAAAGTAATACATAATACTGAATAAGTAGTCCCTCATTACTTCATCGTTATCTTATGATTACTTACCCTTTTTGTGTTCCTTCATCATTATTTACTATAAAATCCTCCATTAGGAATTATTAAGTAGATTATTAATGATAAATGTACATTTTCTTCAGGAGATTTATGCTTGTATTAGTTTATATTCTCGCATCTTTCAGTGATGTAACATAATTTGGTAAAGTATTACAATTTATAATGGCAGTCTATGTGATTAAAAGTCTCAACAAAATCTCTACAACTAGGCCTACAGGTGCTAAAGTAGACTATTCCTAGCCTACGTTATGGACAGCTGCCCCATCTGGAAATGCTTAACATTTTTAAACATCTAAAGCGCAACATGTGGTAAGTTATTACATGTTTTACGTTTTGGCTAATAATTCATGAACGGTGAGGTGACGTACCAAAATAACATTTGCACAATTTGTTCATTGGATGATGCCGATTTGATTAATAGGCTCACACACATTTCCACCTATATAATGTTTCCGACATTTGGGATTTTTTGGTTCACACATTTTTTGCTTCTCTTGGCATATATTTCATCTAATCTTCACCAAACCTGTTACATATTGTATTAACATGATCCCTAACAGACCTTATGAGTTTGTTTTGGGGTAATTCCTAACCTTTGGCCTGACACGCTTAACTGCTGCAGTATGACTCTTCAATGCTAGATTGCAACCAAATTTGGGAAAGTTGCACATACAGTCACATTGCACACGTGTGCAACATCTCAAACAACTCTACCCATAGGGGGCACTACACTAACAATAAAACATGATATTCCTTAATTCTGTTGACTTTAATAAAATAAAACTTGGTAAACAAGTTCTCCATGAGCATGTGCATGATATTTTTAAGCATGGCACCAATCGCCCCACCTTGTGGCCATTAATGAAACACCACCATACAACTTATTTAGTGAGGTATCTCTTTAATGTAATATTCCATGGTATTCAAATTCAGCAAAGTTATACAGATGGGGATGCTGAACGAGTCTGTTGCATTTGATACAGTTTTGCCTGTAGGTGGCGCTAAAAGATTTGAAAAAAAAATGCTGTTTGGCAGCAGTCACAGCTGTAAACAGCAGCAGTGAACAGCTTCCAGCTCTCACCCGCATGTTCTTGAGAAAAAAAATATTCTAGTTGTAGAATAGTGTTACCTACTTATGCACTGATGCATAAGTAGAATGTTACTGATGGAGCAGGTTGAGCTGTAACTATTTTAGCAACTTTATATACAGTTTGGTAATTTAGTTCAGTGGTTCCCACATAGGGGTCAGGCCCCTCCAAAGAGTCCCAATATAAGTCTGAGGGGTCGTGAGATGATTAATGGGGGAGGATATAAGTGAAAACAAAGTTGTGCTACGGAACGTTAACTCTTTGGCTCTGAACAGTTATTTAAATGAAACCATCTAAAAAGTTTAGAGGGGAAATCACTCTTTGGTGGAACTGCTAACAGTTCACACTGCTAATAGACATCTGAAACATGACAAGGGGACCCAACATGACAAACGTTTTTGTAAAGGTTTAGTACATAACAATGCATTCTGCTTCATAAGCTCATCATATGTTTTTTTATGGAAGATTTTATAAACTAGTTAAATTAAGTTATTATAGCTTTCCGATTAATATAGTGGAGTGAAAATGTATTTCCCTTTGAAGAGAAGTATGACCTAACATGAGCAAGAAACACTCAAGTAAAGTGCAAGTACTTCAAAATTGGACTCAAAAAGAAGTACTTCAGTAAATATACCTATGTAGTTAGCCACATAGATATAGAACATTGTTTTATATGTATGGTTAGCCACCACTGCTGAACACCCCATTACAGTGGAGTTTAGCGATTGGGAGAATCTATGAAGCTATTGCGGAGGCTCATGGTGGCCCAACATCTTACAAAGACACTGTGTTGGTTTTTGTCACCCATCTTTAGGTAAACGTGTAATGGGGTACATCGAATTGTATAGCGTTTACTGCTATTCCCACAAACTAAAAACCCTGAAATGAGCAAAGTCTTCACATGAAGTTCTAAAAGAATGACAAAAGCTTGAGGCAATATTTACTCAGGGCCCACAGTATCAGGATGGGCGATTCACTGTGCCTGCATCCTCTTGCACTACAGGATACATTTCTGAGAAAATCTCAGAAGGCGGGGTGGGGGAAGGTGGTGGGGCTAAGTCTGGAGGTGGAGCTACATGGGAGCAGAGTGTTTGATGTGACAGCTGGAGATTGTAAGAATGAGGGGTGACACAGTCACTCTCTGAGATTCCAGCTCTGTTTACTCTTGTGTTATTAACGTGTGTGTGTGTGTGTGTGTGTGTGTGTGTGTCTGTGTGTCTGTGTGTCCGTGTTTATCCTCAGGCAATAGATCTGGGAGAAGTGACGGCGTGGCCCTCTGTCAGTCGCCCAGTAAAGTGGCATGCGTGTCAGCTCTCCTGACAGACGCTCTCATCCTGCTGGCCAACGATGGCGGCTGCAAATGTGGGACATGTCTTGTGACAGAGCGACACAGCCTACACGACAACTCGGCGTGCAGACAGGACACGAGCAGTCAAGTTTGATGTGAGGGGGTCACCGCTGAGGGGCCGGGCTCTCATAGGGTGAGTGAAAGCTGCAGTGATCCCTGCACAGCTGGAGATGCAGCGACTATGCTACACCTCACTTACAGTCTTTTGTTCCTAAATGGATGTAAGAGAAACCTGTTTTTGTGTAAGAGATGGGCTGACATTGTTTTCCACGTGTAGCATTTGAACATCAATAAATTCATTCTGGGGCATTTGTTAACAAACAAGACAATCACTGAGAAGAGTGGCAGCATTGTCATGCCTCTATACTGTATTTAATGTGCAGAATTTTGGATTGCTTTATGGTACAATATTTAATGGTTTATGGCACACAACAGGAGACGTGCTGCTGTTTTTACGGGCAATGGGAATCCATACCATCAGAGATTCTCACAAGGGCAGATGACAGATGGCAGAGAAATGAAAATCCATTCCAACATTGTCTTTGAAAAAGGAAGCAGACGTTTGTGTGTGGTCATTGTTTTTGGATAGACTTGCACTAACTGGTTAGAGATAGAAGGTAGTCATTCTCGTGAAAAGAAATGACAGATGATATACTAAAAGAGGTAGACCAAAGTTTAAATAAAAAAATGTCCCCCTCAATCTGGATAATTGGGAGGTAAAAAAAAAAAAATCACTATTTAGGGACTGTCCACAAATTATGAAAGGGTGAGGAGAGATTACAAAAGGGGAAGATTATTTAGCATTTTGCTTAAGAGAGGTTAGCCTGATTTTTTGGGAGCGTACAGAAAGTCCTTTTTGTTTTCCATAAAACCAGCCAATCTGCCACTTAATTGACCTTTTTTTCTAAGTTTCTCAAGAATTGAATTTGAGCTCAGCTTTTATGCCAACATGGAAAAGTGCTCAGAAAAAAACATCTACAATTCAATGACTAACCCCATTTACTGACAATGATTGTGTGATATACTGAACTATGATGAATTATAGAAAAGCAACTATATGTACCTCTCAACTACTTTTTCCAATGTCAATAATAAAGTTTGCAACCTCAGAGATAGATGTAGTCTTTGCATGTCCAAACTATCAGGAGTCTGACTTGTTTCGCACCATCCCATCATGCAGTTCTTGTCCTCTGCCCACAGATGGCACTCTTTGCTACACCTGAGCTTTGACTCACACCACTGATCTGTGCTCACATCAAGATCCTCAGGTTTCTTTTCAAACTCTGACAGATAGATACTTCATTCCCTCCCTGTGTGGTTGAGTGCTCGGCACTCTGCTCTGCACGGATGCACCACACCACCTCCCAGAAATGCTCTGGCCGCAGTTTATCATTGACTGTATTGGGAGCATTTAATGGCACATTCCTGATGGCTTCTGAGAGCAGTTGATTTATTGATCCTTATCCTCAGCTAAGCTGTGAATACTCACATAGTTACCAATCACCTCCAGAAATCACCTCCCCACACAGCCTTTCTTTTCTAAAGTTGTAAATGCTTTTTGTTCTGCGCCACAGGTGACTTTGAGACAATAATTGATTGACGATTCGTGGGGGATTACATAACAACAACTGAAACTGTGAGGTGTTCTTGTGTTGAATGTGGCCATTTGTGGCTGTCAAGGTCTTTATGCATTCATCATTGAGGAAGAGGAAGGCTGAGCAGAACGGCAGTGGTGGAGAGGAAGAGGGGAGAAGCAGAGGGCGCCTGACAGATGGGCTTAGTGAGTGAATCATTGACAGGGGCCTGCTAACCGATGCTGGCTCCATCAATAGCTCAAAGCCTGTGTGATGAATTACTGCAGACAAATGCTGACTAGGCAAATGTGTTTTAAACAAAGCCAGGTGAAAATATTACTGCTTCTTTTCAGAGCTTCAGACATCAAAATAGAAGCTGTAATCACGCGTGCTTCATTTGGGGTATATAGAATGAGAGCACACTGCTTAGCAATGGCAAAGCATAAGGCATACCATTTTAAACTTATATCACATATATTGCTATTTCTATTTCATATATACATATATCTTTTTTTTATTTTAATTTTACTCTTATTGTAATATTTATTCTTTATTGCACACTAGACTTTTCAGCCCTGCTTCAAAGGTATGTCACCTTGCATTTTTAACTGCACATTTTGTATAAGCATGTGAAAAATAAAACATTTGAATCTTGAGTTTAAAAAAAAAATGATCTTAGAGGTTTAAGGTTGTAATTTAGCTCCTTTTTTATTGACTTCAACATTATGTAACTAAGTATAGTTATAATACCTACAATTGTAATGAAAATACTAATACTAAAATAAAAAAATAAAAAATACTAAATACTATTTTCCATTGTTGTGGCGGAGTCCGCCCTTCCTGCCCTGGATTCAAAGTGCCCACTTATGCATACCTACTGTGTGTGTGTTTGTTTGGTTACACTTTAAGCAGATGCACTACTTAATCTGTTGTATTCCTGATAAAGCCACTGCTCAAGGAGTGTTTGTTGCCCTCAGGATTGTGGGACATGCAGTATTAAAGCAAACTTGCACCACCAGTAACCACAGGTGTTGCTAAATCAGCTAGGACTTCAGTCTCAAGGATTATTACTTTAACAGAAGAAAAAATGCATTGGAAATACAACAACAGACAACTAATATCAAAATTCAAACTTAAGTTTTGTTCCAAATTCAGTGCTGCTCAAAAAGAGTAGCCTATAAAATGTTGACACCTCCCTTTCCAAACTAATCCTCTCCCCTCTCTGTGCGTCTCCTCCTCCCCATTACTGCAGACTGAACTCCACCAGGTGCTGCTGGAAACAATGGCTGGCCCATACAGGGATCAATGCCAGGCCACTGATGGGCTCTCATTCCTTCACCAGCAGACGTGATAAATGACAGGGCACATATGTTTCAGCAGCCTAGACTCTAGCCGCCAGCCTCCTTTGTCTCCACATCTAAAGGGAGTTGTGCTGTGAAAAATGTAATGCTCGCACACGCTAAAACAATGCACACTTGGAAACACACACATTTTTGCTGCATTAACTGTATTGTGTATCTATGTTTAGACAAGAACTGATGACAAAGACTCACTAATTGGAGGCAAATCCCCATTGTTTATAATAATAGATTTTTTACCAACTTCAGTGTGTGATCCTTTTGAAAGAATTTTGTATGCTCTCCTCCTCCTCCACACTTCTTTCTTCTCCTTGGCAGCAGTAAATCCTGATGTCTATACAGGTAGCAGTGCTCTGGCCCCTGCCTGCCGTGTCCCAGGTGTCTTGTCAGCTGTCAAAGACGTCCGACAGCAGACAGGGATGGCATGACCAGTGGGCCGGGCCGTGTTGGACGGGTCAGCCGTCAGCGCTGTGGACAGACAGGCATGTGGCAGTGATCTCCCTGTGACAGGCTGTCAGAGCCACCGGAGAGCCACCAACCAGCACTTGCCCCCTGTCATCCCACCTGACTACAGACAGAGGGGAAGCTCTGAATTTTCAACTTGGCACCCAGACTCCACTGCTTCCTCCCCCGCTGCTGTACAGTGCATCCATTGTGGCTTTGGATATTCAGTAGACTTCTTTATCTGTGAAATGCATTGGTGTGGTGGATGGCTCAGTAATAGTGTTGCCCTGTATTAGACATTCCAATTGAATGTTGTGAAAGGGTGATTTAGTTCAAGGGCTTTTACCTGCTTCACCTCTTGAAAATGTATAGCTGCAGGGCAGACATAGTGAAGCAGACAAGTCCTACAGAGGAGGAGATGCAAACCTGTCAAATGACATAATTGCCATTTCATAACAAGACACGTCTCTTCAGTGGTGATCCTTTACCCGTGATAGTATTTGCTTTAGTGTGTGTGTGTGTGTGTGTGTGTGTGTGTGTGTGTGTGTGTGTGTGTGTGTGTGTGTGTGTGTGCGTGTGCATGTATGTGTGTGTGGGTGTGTGTGTGTGTGTGTGTGTGTGTGTGTGTGTGCGTGTGTGTGTTTACTCCAAACCACTCTCTGCCCCCCATTCTCTATGTCCCTTTCTGACAGGTGACATTTGGAGCAGTTCAGGAGATGTATTTGCCATTTGTATCCATGGCAGGGTCAGAGCACGTTACATGACCTGCAGGACAGAGAGCTAGAGAAAAGATACTAATCCCGCCCAGGGAATCAATACGTGCAAAGAGAGGCACTGATAATTGACCACTGTCAATCAATCAGCGCTGTGTTTGTGCAGCCATTAAACTTCTCTTTGTGAGAGTACTGTAGGCAGACGATAGAGGAAAAATAAAAGCTTGGCATGTTTCTCTCACCAGTTATGTGTTAAAATCTGTAGTGGCAGAATGAGTATTTAGATCCTTTACGTAAGTAAAAGTAGGCGTACTGCAATATAGGAATACTCCATCATAAGAAAAAGTGGAGCAGTGGGGGAAAGTACATTTATCTTTATGTTTTAGATACTTTTACTTTATTTGAGTAATTCAATTGTATGCTACAATATTTTATACTTTGATTCACTATATTTGTTGTTAAGCTTTAGTAACTAGTTACAGAATCATATTATTAATGCAAAATATAATCAACAAATGAAATATGATGTATTATTATAGCAGTATACAAAGTAGTTAAAATTAGTCCCACCTTTACCAGATGCAACATTTAAGTGATCATCAGTAGTTATAATCCAATAATGAGAGTACTTTTACTTTTGGTACTTTAAGTATATTTTGAAGCCAATACCTATACTTTAACTCATGTAACATTTTGAATGCAGGAGTACGTCTTCACTGTGGGTTTGCTACTTTGACTTAAATTAAAGATCTGAGTACTTCTTCCACCACTGCACACTAAAATTATGTACAAATGATTAGCTAAATGTACTCAAAGTATCAAAAGTATTCATAGTGAGTATTTATATATTATATATTATACATCTATCATTTATTATATTATTGGATTATTATTACTGATGCATTAATGTGTAAGCAACATTTTACTGTTGCAGTTGGAGTTCATTTTAACAATGTCTTTTACTGTTTGGTAGTTTCATTTATAACAATACATCATATCTTAACAGCTGACTACATGTTTTGTTTATCTATATCTTAATCTTTAAACTAACTAGTAACTATAGATATCAAATAAATGTAGTGGAGTAAAAAGAACAATATTTGCCACTGAAATGAAGTGGAGAAGAAGAATAAAGTAGCTTAAAATGGAAAGAACAAGTATAGCTCAAAAGTGTACTTAAGTACAGTACTATGACTAAATGTGCATGGTTTCTCACTGTCGCGTTTGTGTAGGACAGAACCTCAGTCGGGGGTTTTTGTCACTAATTATCTGAGGAAAGATGCAGCGTATACACTCTGCAATCATGAAGGCATTAGTTACATAAACAAGAGTATTTCCATAAACATGTCTGTGACAAGAGGGATTGAGCACCGGTCTGTTCCAGCTAGAACGTCTGACTGTGTTAATGGGTGGCGTAGCTAGCTATGGCTGCAGTGTTGGTGCACCATAGAGGATACACAAATGTAGACCTGCACAAACAAAAATGCAAACACACTTAACATGCACACACACACAGACACACGTACGCACGCACGAAGGCACGCATGCACACACACACACACACACACACACACACACACATACAGTACACCAGAGGCGTAGTTAATGCATGTGATGTTCGGAGAAGAGGTGACATCAGAATATGCAAAAAAGACTTTGCCGCAGGCCAGAGATTTTTAATGACAAATCCATTCATTATAGAATAAGGTCATTATGCTTTTGTTGTCATGAAATGTACACATTCATCATCAGTCCACCCAGGACCGAGTCCATTGTCCCTCTTCTACGGACGACCTTGAATGGAAAATTTATAAAGCGAAAAAATAGCAAACACACGCAAATACAAACACAGACACAGCGCAAACATGAATACTATCACACGCATCAACATCCCCAAGGACAACAAACATACACACCATGAAATATTTCACTAAACCACGTTCATTTCATCAGACCGTTTATGCAGCAAGATGAAGAAATGCAACAAAAGGATGCTTTTTTGTGTGTGTTGTTCGGCTGTTTCATATCTTTACCGGAGACTAAACCAGATCTATGAGCCTGTAATGAAACATTTTATGCTAATTGTATTTGTTTATGAGCAAATTAATGGCAGCCGTGCAAAACGGATGATGATGTGAGCACATACACAACATGATAGGATTCCTGAGGAATTCATTAGCTGTTTGCAGGTAATTAGAGGAAATAATTAAGGTGATTACAGTGCGTCACGTGCACATATATATATATACACACGCACACACACACACACACACACACACACACACACACACACACACACACACACACACACACACATACATTCACACACACTTGTACAGTATACATCAAAAGATCTCCCCTACCACCCCTCCCTGGTTTTCTGCAACTCTTTGTGGAAAGTGCTGACAGTGCTGTCTAGAATAACCCAATCACTGAACACAGAGAGATTTTGATCCCTCTTTCTCCCTTCATCTTCTCCTTCCTCGTAGGTCTCCTGTTTGCAAGGTTCCCCTCCAGTCACAAATCCCTCATACCGGGCCTGGCCACAATCTGACACATGCAGAGGTGGCATGTTGGTGCACCAAAGATACAATCGAGTGGAGAGCTCTGGCAACACAATGCAGGAGTGATAAATCAACAAGCTGGAGCTCCCCAATATAGACAGCACAGCATCACAGACAATAGTCCTCTGTCCATCTGAATAGCAGGGCGGTACACACACGCACACACACACACACACACACACACACACACACACACACACACACACATATATATATATATATATATATTTGCAGCACTCAGCTATGCACGTCCTGCGAAAATCAAATGTTCATGTGTGTAGCAGGAGCTGTAACATGGAGGCTAAAACCCGCTGATTATCTGAGTGTAATAAGCAAGCAGCCTCTTCTCCAGTGTAATTGGTCTGCAGTGGATCTGCAGCCGAAGCTCGTTAGTGTCACAGCAGAAATAATCACGCAGTAAAAACCCCTCCTGTGACTGATCACCATATATCATACACATACACACTTACAGATGCATGAATGATTCTCTCTCTCTCTCTCTCTCTCTCTCTCTCTCTCTCTCTCTCTCTCTCTCTCTCTCACACACACACACACACACACACACACACACACACACACACACACACACGCTCTTGATAGGTGGAGCTTTAGTGTTATAATGCAGATTGGTGCATTAATGCAGGATCTAGAGAGCGAGTGTAATAGGTTACCATGTGAGTTGGAGGCGATTTAATTTATTTGGATACATCTTTGTTTGCTTTTTTGTGTTGCAAAATTGTTTCAAATGCTGTTTTCCTTTTGAATCTCAAGCCTAAAACACAGCAGAAGTGCCTGTGCAAATGCAATTTTGAGTTTCATCTTTTTCCCCACTCAAAAATCTCCTAGTGACGTACAGTATATTTGATTCTCTGAAAGTGACACAGTCAAATATCTTCTGTCATTCAAATCCTTTAAGTTCAAGAATATGAGATTTTGTTGATGTATGACTTAACGCTGCCACATTTTCCACCAAAACAAAGATTTATTTCTCTCTTTTCTTTTTTTTTTTTTTTTTACTTCTTTCATATTCTTATTCTGAGAGGAAAAAATTGAATGTCATTTATATCTGTAATGATGAAATTTGATGTCAGTTCCTGATTGAGTTTGCAGAAATTCATCCCAATAAAAAAGGTAAATGATTTATTTTCTTTCTTTTCAAATGTTCTATTGAATCTTTTAAAAAGCAATTGAAAACTCTGCTATTCAAGCAGGCTTTTAGTTAGTTGAGGAGTTTTTATGGTTGTTTGTTATGTTTTCTATTTGTATTTACATTTTCTTGTATTTTAATTTGTTGTATTGTATTACATTTTATTGTGAAGCACTTTGTGATTGTTATCTGTGAAAGGTGCTATACAAAAAAACTTTACTTACTTACTTACCCTCCTACATGACAAGTCATATGCTCTATCTGGTTTGACTGCTTCAGAAACACCTTTGTATGTATCTGCATGATGTTCTACATATGGGAACAATAAGAAAAACCTGCTCCTGATTCCAGCCTTACAATTGCAGAAAATATCACGGAAGCCACTGATGTACCTTAGAGAGAAATAGTTCTACGCGAGCGCTCCTATGAGAAGAAATACTGAGTAGACGCCACTGGAGCTATTACAGTTAAAAGAGTGTAGACCCTTTCATTGTTTAAGATGAAGGTGAAAGGCAGTATGTGTGTGGGTGGTGACTGATGATCATGATTCAGAAAGGGGACCTACACACCGTCTGAAACAGAATCAAACTCCGACACCCAGGTATACACCACCTGCAACAGAAGTCATTTAAATTTCCTCCTGGGCCATCGTGGCATCAGGAAAATTCAATCACCCTGTCTGCTGTTGGAGGGGGGACAACATTCTCTGAGATTACTTGCAAAGAAACTTAATAGCTAAGAGCATTACATGCTGGTTGTTGCTAGCACTGCTGCCAATAGTGAATAAATGATTTTGGCAGTGTGTACAGACAGGGAAATCAATACCGGAGGGTTTTCTGTGGCGTTGGGCTTCTGTATTCATGTAAACATGGGAAGTGGTTTTCTTCACACCTCAGAGCGAGATTACCTCTCACCACTGGAGGCTTGCCCGAGTGCAGAGGAAGATGCAGCTCTCAGCTTGAGTCTGCTACCGGCAGGAATATGATATTTGAACATCACCTATTCCAATACGATGTACGTATGCAAATATCAGGCAATATTTTTTTTTTATGGTTGCCCACGCTACATGTCAATGTAGGGGGAAGGGGGGTTCTGCTTTGATAAGTGAGTGTTCAAGCAGAATAACTGTTGCACGTTAAGTGACAGCTGCCTAGAAGGCTTGAAAATGTGTGATCATCAGTGATAAGCTAAAGCAATATTTCATGAGGTGTCGCTGTTATAGCAATGTTTAGTCTAAGCTGCTGGTTCTTTTGCTCTTTTGCTGTCCCTTCCTCTGTTGTGATCCCTTTCTCCTTATCACCATCCAGACTTCAGTTAGGGGGCAAATGGAGGAACGGAGACGGGAGACTGAGAGGAAGAGTAGAAAGAGGAGGAGGAGGAGGAGTAGGCGGTGGTGTGAGGGGGCTACTGCTCAGCCATAGTGACCGGGTGAAAAGGCAGTGCAGATGTAATTTGTCCTCAATGGCTGTTTGGGAAGAGTAATTGTGGTGACATTGGCGGGTCGATAGTATGGATTTTTTGTTTGGAGTGCCCTGTGTGTGTGGTGCTAAGGGGAGGCCAGGAAATATAACACTGCTGCTCAAATACAATAAAAATGGATCGAGGGTGTGGTGGTTGTTTGCAGAGCTGGTAGCCATCGTTTGGCTGTGGATGTCATACTGTAGCTGCTGTGGTTATCAAATACACCCCGCTGTTCTGCCCTATTAACACCAAATGTTCGAGGCTTCAAACACAGGTTTAAACACTGGAACAAAACCATCACTTAAGACGTGTTTTACCGGAGCAAATGTGTGTCCAAATAAACTATACAAAAAGGCAGATGTGTGCTGAAACAAATACCGATTTGTTAAGCACTTTTAAATGTAGCTACATCCCGGGAAATCATGACACATTGATAAAGACACATAGCATTCAAAAAGTCTGTAGCAGAAGTGTCTGGATGTCAACGCTACAGTGTGTTGCTAACGTACAAAATGTGAAGTTTTGGCTTAATCATGGGGGTTCGTTGGTTGGTTGGTTGACCCTTGTTCTAGTAAATGTACAGTAGCAGTGGGGGGTAAGGAAGAAGCCTCAGGGGAGGCCAGTGGAAGCCAGCTCTAGTGTCCCAGTCGTCTCTAACCTGATCAGGCAATTGTGTGTGAGCACAATGTGTTTTGTCCACCCTAAGAAATGTAATGAGGGAGAAGAAAAGGGGTTATGACACAGTGGAGAGACATACACTGTCTGCCTGGCATTAGATGAAGCCTCTTGGGGGGTGTAAGGTCAGCATGTACACTATTGTGCATTTAGAAATGCTCCCATAAACATGCACATGAAACAAAACAAAAAAAATTAGATGAACCTTCCTTTAACCATATGCATTTACCTCTTGGAAAACAGATTTTATTCTTAAAGAGATCTGGCCAAAGATGCAGATCTGGCAAAATGCATATGCATGCTAACTCGCACAACAATCTGTGACCCTGACTGTACTTCTGCAGGGTGATTCTGTGTTAGATCTGTCTGATGTATCGCTGTTAATATCACTGTACCTCCTTGTTGCCTCCTCAGTGCCCTCTGCTAATCTTGAGGTGTCAGCAACACATACGCACACCTACAAATAGATCATTTCTTTGGCATACATCCTGGTTAATGCGCTCCATCCCTTTGATAATGAACAATGTGTGTCCTGTCTTGATAGGGCACTTCCCACCGAGACAAGGCCACCTCGTCGAACACAGCCATGCCAGCCCCGTCTGTGTCACCCCTGTCATCTCTCATCAGATCCTGTTTCACTCCATAGCAGTGCTCTTTGGGTAAAACCATTAACAGAGTCAACAGACACAAACAAGACCACATTTTGACACTCAGCCGCCGCCCTGACGTAACCGAGCACGACACCTGACGTGGGGAAAAGGTCACACGACTCACCAAAGAGACAGGGGTGCCTCAGATGGAGGACGCAAGGACTCAAAAACGGACGCCTCCCGACGGTGATGATGGACACATGGCTGAAGCATGGCCTTCTGGGAGCGGTGGGAGGAGTGGACGTCCTGCCAGGAACTGTCCCTTCCGGTTCCTCCGGCCCGCTGACGAGTGGTGTCCTCGCTGATCTCACATGATGAGGCTCATGCTAAGAAGGCAAATCAACTGTGGTTAAGTGTGGACAGTTTCACATGTAATCAGAGAGGCGATGACAGTGCTTGCAAAAGTTTGGAAGATATTACATGGTTGCTAATCAACCTTACCAAACAGTGCTTTACACTAAAATGTTAGATAATAAACATGATTAAGTTGCATTTATTGCTGTAATCATTCCATTGTTGCAGCTCGTGTAAAATATATGATATCCCACAGACCTGCAGCAGCTTAGCTATTAGCTAAGCTGAGTTTTTGGATGATTTTTGAAAGTAATACTCACTTTTAGCTGGTTAAAAAAAGACAAGAAGAAGAAGAAGAAGATATAAGATTATATGAAAGGGGAAAGTGTGAAAAGTTCTTATCAAATATTTCCAATCATATTTACATTTTGTTGAGAGTTAAATGAGAAGACCGATACCACTGTCTGTTATATGATTCTAGAGTGAGCAGCTGGTTAGCTTAGCATAAAGACTGGAAACAGATAACAGGTAACAAAAGCTGCTATACCAGCACCTCTACAGCTCACTAATTAATACATTATGTTTCGTTTGTTTAATCATTGCAAAACCAAAGGGTAAAAACATCACGTTGCAATGTTACAGGCAATTTTGTTACCTTCTGGCAGAGCCAGGCTAGCTGTTTCCGCTTTTATAAGTTTTTGGGTTCTAGCTTCATATTCGCCATAAAAACATGATAGTGGTAGCAATCTACTCATCTAACTCTTAGCAAGAAAGAAAATAAGGGTATTTTCTATTGCTCTTTAAACGTGGTGAAAAAAACAGCATTCACTTTATGGCACCTTTGATTGTGGACTTTGCATTACATAGTAGATTCTATATAGTTTTGTAATTTACAGTAGATTCACAAAGTGTAAAAGGAGTGGCAGGGGCAGATGACACAGAGAGACTGGCTATAAAGAGCTAGTGAGGCAGGGAGAGAAAGAGAGAGAGGGTGAAAGAGAGATAGAAAGTCCCTGGGGCCCCATTAGAGGCAGTTCTGAGGGCCTGTGACATCTGACTGGATCAGTGTTCTTCAGTCAGAAGCTCTCCTCTTATCCACTCCTCTACTGGAGTCAATAAACACATCACCAACGCACAAACACATACACACACACACACACACAATAACTGAGCCTCTAGGGTGAACACCAGATTAGTTCATTTAGAGAGGGTTGGATTCTTTCTCCTTGAAGGTACACAGCTTACTAATGTTCTATTTACCTCGCAACTCGGTTGCCGGAGGTGGGAATGACGTCATACCCGAGTTGAACGCGTTCTATTTAACCCTTGTGTTGTCCTCGGGTCAAATTTGACCCGTTTTCAAAGTTTTTTATATCAGAAATATGGGTTTCTTTGAACCAAAATGCCAAAATATAACATGGATGCATCCATGTACGTTGTATGGAACCCATACAACGTTCTTTGCAGGTCAAATTAATGATTACTTTCATTGAATTTTGGGTGTTTTACTGAACATGTTTAAACGGTTTTAAAACAGTGTATCCTGACTAAACTTTGACATACACCAGTTTGTCATCCACTCAACATCCTCTGATCTTAACTATTAGTCAAAATAATTCATGTCTGCCTTTTTAACTAAAAAATGAGGTATAATGTCATTTTATTAGGTTTATTGACAATGAATTTAAAACAAAACGTTGAAAAAAGTGACAAATACGTTTAAAAAAAGTGTCAAAAGCATAAAAAAGAGCCAAAAATGCAAAAGAAAAAAAACACGAAAAATTCAATTTCACTTTTGACCTGGATGGACAACAAGTTCATGGTCGAAGGGAAGACAAAAGTCGGATTTTCATTGTTTTCATTAGCTCTAGCCCGGTTAGCTATTGTTAGCAATACAAGTTGATAACAACGCATTACGCCGTTTTTTGTGCATGCAAACAGCATAACAACATGTCCACAGATAGAAGTTGAACATGCCTGTGTGAACAACTGATTTAGTGACACAAATAAGACAGAAGTGCTTATAACTTTATGTTACTGCAGCTTTTCACAACTGTTGATACAGGTTGCAGCCATGTTGGATTTTGAACTCGGGCTACTGCGAGGTTGTACGAGTTCTGAGCTCGTAAATCCGAGGTCAGGGGGCGTGTTTACGACTTTGACCTTGTTAAAACCGAGTTGCGAGGTAAATAGAACGCGGCATAAGGACTTAATGAGAATGTCAGTGCTATTGCATATATGTGCTGCACCTGGAATTGGATTTTCTTTTAAAGGCATAGTCATTTTGGAAATAGTTTTTTCTTTTTTGCCTGTAACTACAAATCTGTTTGTGTGCTGCATAGGATGTAAATGTTTGGGTGAAATTTCTTTGTTTGTGTAAAGAAGAGGCAGTAAGAACGCCTCGGCTAACTTGACAGAAAAACCAACTGACGAGCCGTAAACACTTTTCTCTCCGCGCTGACAGTGCGGTGGCACCAAGCAGGGTGAAACTTTGAAAGTCAAGCGGTCCTTTATCCATCCCTGCTCTGACCTTTCTGCTAGGCTGCCCTGTATTCACTGGCTGTCAGTGTGAGTTTGTCAGGAGCCATCCGTCTCTGTCCACCTCCACCCCCCTCCCTAAATCCCTGCTGACCCATTAGCCGCTAGGATCCGGGGGAGCGGCGGCATGGTCGGCCTATGGGGGCCTCGTCTCTATCCCTCCCTCCTCCCCCTCAGTCCTGGTATCCACGTAGCACACAGCTCATCCAGGTACCCCAGAGAGGCAGAGCTAGCTGGCTATATATATATATATATATATATATATATATACAGTATGTAACAAAAGCATCAACACAGCACTACTGTCTGACGTGTGGCCCATGGGAGCTGCAGAGAGGCTGATAGCTGCTGGGACAGAGAGAGAGCTGGTGGCATCACTGCAGGGGTAATGCTGCTGCTCCACACTGATCTGTAGTGTCTCAACTTCTAACAGTCCACATCTTTATGGACCAGAAGCCAGTGGCAACAGCTCTTTGTAGGTTCAAACTAGCTATAATGGACGTGTTTACAAAGAGGAGATTTACTCACCGCACAAACCAGTTCTTAGGCAGAGTTTAGTTCTCATTAAATATTTAGACTTAGTAGTAACTGCCAGGTGTAACGTAAACTGCTGTGTAATCTCTATAAACAGATGTCTGCATATGGATGTAGACTCTGTAGGCAACAGGACAAAATTTTAATATCAGGAGTGTTCTGGTTTGTAGTCCATTTGTAGTCCAAGAAGTATTGACCAATCATGTATGAGCAGGCTATGGTTGCATGCTGGTAAACAGTCCATGTGATGTGCAAAAGAGTCGGCTAACGCATTGGCCAAAATGCAATCTCAGTGTCCTTCTGCTATCGCCTGATGATGATTTAGCTTTTTATTAGCTTTTTTATTTATTTATCTGCACTCATGTGCAGATTTATAGAGTTTAGCCGAAATGTTGTCTGCACGGAAGAGGAAATCTTGGTTCAGATTTCGGCTGGCTACACCGGAACCCCTGAAT